>NC_133211.1:6159849-6224849 GCF_958299795.1 Porites lutea
GACGAAAAACACAGCACACAATCGCACATGTTTTGATTTGTTTTGGTTAGAAAACCCCGCTTACATAAATCATTTAAATCACCGCATACATTATCAGACCACATTCGATAACAACCAATCAGCGTTAAGTCAAACAATGCGCACTGTGTGTCAGCCTATCGCAGCGTGTTCCCAAGATCTTGGGAACCCAGCAGGACGCTGGAACACAATTAACGACATCGTTACGCAGACGTCCCTTTTCCGCGTGCATAAAGGAAATAGGAGACGTCTGCACGCAAGCAAATAGCAGAAAGAGTGAACCGTAATTGAATTGAGTATGAGAGGAGATGGTTTAGCGATGCTGTGGAATTAAGTGGGAACCTGCATTGTTTCTTTATCAACAAGAAAATGAAAAAGAACATGTAATTACCTGACGGACATCCCAAGAGTTCCATCCTCATAGAAATATGGCCATGCCATGTCTTAGGATGCACCCGAATGTAGCGTGCATTTATGGAAGTGTGCAAAACGTTTAAAACCACGGTGTTGCGGTCCGTGTTCCCATCTAAGACCTGGCGCGTGAAAATATAGTATTAAGGTTAAACTAGTAAGTGAGCTGTTGAGGCTAACAGTGTTGGTGGATATTTAATGTGGGACTGAGGTTTAGAGTCATTTTGAAGTAGTTGAGTCGATATTGAATTAGTTAATTGCTTGATTCTCTTTCGCTACGATGTTTAATGGTTTCTATACCTTGCCGTTCTGATAAGGTTTAAAGTTGGTGCCGTCGATGCTGTAGGTGATAGTGAAGGTCTTAACCCATTGATCGTAGTCTTGTCGTCCCTGGATCTTTATTGCTGTCACTTCGGTTTTGGCTCTAAGATCTACTTGTAGCCACTGATGAACGTCATTGGTACGGGCTGACCATGCGCCAGTCTTACCTCCTCCAGCCTTGAAATTGAGTCTGCCATTGGAGGCGCCGTATGCAGCGTTGTAGTTGGTTGAAGCTGTGATCTGGCCATCGGCTATTTTTCCGCTCTCCATCCCGAGAGGGTCTGAACATGCTATGCGCAGAGAACAAATGATTTCAATGGACTATGGTGCAAGTTTAAAATAGAGATAAGTGTGTTAAGGATATGATTTAATAGTAGGGGTAGCGCTAAATGTGTTAGTGCGTTAGAAAGAGAGGTGATTTTGGACTGTAATTTACCTGCTTAGTTACATATGTCTATGGCCTATTTTCTAAAATACGATGTAGGGGAATGTAAGGTAAACAGAGCCTTTGAGACAATGTTGTTTAGACAAGTTATTGGCGGTTGCCAAAACGTTGTTTGTTATATTATATTTAGGCTTTTAAGTAATTCTCTTTTGATTTTTGCAGCCCATTTATTAACTGTTTGTTTCAGTACGATAAGGCCGTTTTCTATTAAATTGGTACCATGAGTATAAAACAGCTTGTTTGGGTCTCTGATTGTCTAATAGCAGAAAGAGTGAACCGTAATTGAATTGAGTATGAGAGGAGATGGTTTAGCGATGCTGTGGAATTAAGTAGGAACCTGTAATGTTTCTTTATCAACAAGAAAATGAAAAAGAACATGTAATTACCTGACGGACATCCCAAGAGTTCCATCCTCATAGAAATATGGCCATGCCACGTCTTAGGATGCACCCGAATGTAGCGTGCATTTATGGAAGTGTGCAAAACGTTCAAAACCACGGTGTTGCGGTCCGTGTTCCCATCTAAGACCTGGCGCGTGAAAATATAGCATTAAGGTTAAACTAGTAAGTGAGCTGTTGAGGCTAACAGTGTTGGAGGATACTTAATGTGGGACTGAGGTTTAGAGTCATTTTGAAGTAGTTGAGTCGATATTGAATTAGTTAATTGCTTGATTTTCTTTCGCTACGATGTTTAATGGTTTCCATACCTTTCCGTTCTGATAAGGTTTAAAGTTGGTGCCGTCGTTGCTGTAGGTGATAGTGAAGGTCTTAACCCATTGATCGTAGTCTTGTCGTCCCTGGATCTTTATTGCTGTCACTTCGGTTTTGGCTCTAAGATCTACTTGTAGCCACTGATGAACGTCATTGGTACGGGCTGACCATGCGCCAGTCTTACCTCCTCCAGCCTTGAAATTGAGTCTGCCATTGGAGGCGCCGTATGCAGCGTTGTAGTTGGTTGAAGCTGTGATCTGGCCATCGGCTATTTTTCCGCTCTCCATCCCGAGAGGGTCTGAACATGCTATGGGCAGAGAACAAATGATTTCAATGGTCTATGGTGCAAGTTTAAAACAGAGATGAGTGTGTTAAGGATATGATTTAATAGTAGGGGTAGCGCTAAATGTGTTAGTGCGTTAGAAAGAGAGGTGATTTTGGACTGTAATTTACCTGCCTAGTTACATACGTCTGTGGCCTATTTTCTAAAATACTATGTACGGGAATGTAAGGTAAACAGAGCCTTTGAGACAATGTTGTATAGACAACTTATTGGCGGTTGCCAAAACGTTGTTTGTTATATTGTATTTAGGCTTTTAAGTAATTCTCTTTTGATTTTCGCAGCCCATTTATTAACTGTTTGTTACAGTATGATAAGGCCGTTTTCTATTAAATTGGTACCATAAGTATAAAACAGCTTGTTTGGGTCTCTGATTTTCTAATAGCAGATTGCCTGCGTGCAGACGTCTCCTATTTCCTTTGTTGCACGCGGAAAAGGGACGTCTGCGTAACGCCGTCGCTAATCGTGTTCCAGCGTCCCGCTGGCAGGGTATTCTATTTCGCATAAATTGTGAAATAATATCCGGTTTGAAATAAGAGTTGACAGGCCAAACAAAACATCATAAGCTCGTGATACGGGCGGAACGTGACCTTGAGAGTCTGCTTGAACAGAGGTTTTTCTTCTTTTCTCTCTCGCGCGAAGATTACTAGCACTACACAGTGCATGTAGCATTCTAACCTTTGACTGAGTAAATCTCATTTTTGCCGCGCTAAGTCTTACATTTAGAGGTCATGAAGCAGGTTTGTTACATGCATACTGAGTAATCATTTCCTGTGGTTTATGCTTCTGTGGGTGTTCCCGATAGGATTTGATTTCAGATGCAGTTGTAAAGTGTTTAAATTTTCTTGACCTCTGTTTGTTACGGCTAAATAAAGATTTTAGTTTCTTTGGCTGGCTTTCTCCGAAATGCCTGCCTGGTGCGAAGTCCACGCCGCTTTTGTAGTTTTCTCAGACACTGTTTACAAATATGATGTGATTTGTTATGCACAATAAATTGTAAAGAAATAATTTCCCCGTACACGTTCAATTTTCCGCGTCCCCGCACAAGATTACGATCGCTCTGCTTTTCGATCGACGAAAAACACAGCACACAATCGCACATGGTTTGATTTGTTTTGGTTAGAAAACCCCGCTTACATAAATCATTTAAATCACCGCATACATTATCAGACCACATTCGATAACAACCAATCAGCGTTAAGTCAAACAATGCGCACTGTGTGTCAGCCTATCGCAGCGTGTTCCCAAGATCTTGGGAACCCAGCAGGACGCTGAAACACAATTAACGACGGCGTTACGCAGACGTCCCTTTTCCGCGTGCATAAAGGAAATAGGAGACGTCTGCACGCAGGCAAATAGCAGAAAGAGTGAACCGTAATTGAATTGAGTATGAGAGGAGATGGTTTAGCGATGCTGTGGAATTAAGTGGGAACCTGCATTGTTTCTTTATCAACAAGAAAATGAAAAAGAACATGTAATTACCTGACGGACATCCCAAGAGTTCCATCCTCATAGAAATATGGCCATGCCATGTCTTAGGATGCACCCGAATGTAGCGTGCATTTATGGAAGTGTGCAAAACGTTTAAAACCACGGTGTTGCGGTCCGTGTTCCCATCTAAGACCTGGCGCGTGATAATATAGTATTGAGGTTAAACTAGTAAGTGGGCTGTTTAGGCTAACAGTGTTGGTGGATATTTAATGTAGGACTGAGGTTTAGAGTCATTTTGAATTAGTTTAGTCGATATTGAATTAGTTAATTGCTTGATTTTCTTTCGCTGCGATGTTCAATGGTTTCCATACCTTGCCGTTCTGATAAGGTTTAAAGTTGGTGCCGTCGTTGCTGTAGGTGATAGTGAAGGTCTTAACCCATTGATCGTAGTCTTGTCGTCCCTGGATCTTTATTGCTGTCACTTCGGTTTTGGCTCTAAGATCTACTTGTAGCCACTGATGAACGTCATTGGTACGGGCTGACCATGCGCCAGTCTTACCTCCTCCAGCCTTGAAATTGAGTCTGCCATTGGAGGCGCCGTATGCAGCGTTGTAGTTGGTTGAAGCTGTTATCTGGCCATCGGCTATTTTTCCGCTCTCCATCCCGAGAGGGCCGGAACATGCTTTGCACAGAGAACAAATGATTTTAAGGGACTAAAGTGCTAGTTTAAAATGAAATTTTTCTAGAGGATGAGAGTGTTAAGGATACGATATCACAGAATGTTACTGTCGAAAGTGGTAGACCTTTTCTGGCTCAGCGGGAACTGTCTTACCACGTTACAAAGAATGGTGATTTTGGACGGTAATTATCCCTGCGTACTTGCATATCTTTGTTTCGTATTTTTTTTGCAACTCGATTTTGGGAAATTTAAGCTAAAGACACCGCTTGTAACAATGTCGTTTAGACAACTTATTGTTGATAAAGCGTTGTTTGTAAAATTGCATTTGTTTAAAAATAGATCCTTTTTGATTTTCGCTGCCTACGTATTTCCTATGCATGATCGTTAGTTTAAAGCCACAAGGCGTCATTCTATAAAATTGATTACATAATTGTAGAAGAAATTGTTTGGGCCTGTGACTATGTAATAATAAGAGGAGTGAACTGCCGTTGAAAGACTATGCGAGTAAATTGTCTACCACTGTGGTAAAAGTAAGTGGGAAGTTGTTTGTTAATTAAGAAGAAAACGAAAAAGATTGTCAGTACCTGACGGACATCCCAATAGTTCCATCCTCATAGAAATATGGCCATGCCACGTCTTAGGATGCACCCGAATGTAGCGTGCATCTATGGAAGGGTGCAAAACGTTCAAAACCACGGTGTTGCGGTCCGTGTTTCCATTGAAGACCTGGATCAGCTAAATGAAGTGTTAAGGTTAAACTAGTTAGGTACTTGTGGGCCTGAGGTTTTGAGAGAATTTCATGTTACCGAGTCGAGATTGAATTAGTTAATTGCCTGACTTTGTTTTGCAACGATTTTCATTTTTTCCATACCCTGCTCTTGTGATAAAATGTATAGGTGGTTCCGTCGCTGCTGTAGGAGATAGTAAAGCTCGTAACCCATTGATCCGCGTCTTGTCGTCCCTGGATCTGTATTCCTGTCACCTCGGTTTTAGCTGCAAGATCCACTTGTAGCCACTGATTAACGTCATTGGTGCGGGCGGACCATGCGCCAGTCTTCCCCCCTCCAGCCTTGAAATTGAGTCTGCCATTGGTGGCGCCGTGTGCAGAGTTGAATTCGGTTGAAGCTTTGATCTGGCCATCAGTTATTTTTCTGCTCTCCATCCCGAGAGGGCCGAAACATGCTATGCACAGAGAAGACATTATTATTTCAAGGGACAATAGTGGAAGTTTTAAGCTAATTCTCTTTTAGCGGATGCATGTGTTGAGTATATGTGGTACTGTCCAGTGTCGAAAGAATTAGCCCTTTTTTCTTGCTGAGCAAGGATGTTTTACAGGGTTATAATGATAGCTGTGTTTTGGACTCGAATTTGGGTGCCTACTTGTATATGTTTGCGGCGTATTTTTCATATCACGGTGTAGGGAAATCACGGAAATTAAAGACGCTACTTGTGACACAGTTCAGTTTTGTTGCTGAAGGGTTGTTTGTAAAATCGCATTAGTTTGTAAGTAGCTCCCTTTTAATTTTCGAAGCCCCGATCGTTTGTGAGTGCGATAAGGTAAAGGGCATAACGGCTTTTGCTACGAAATTGATTGCACTCGGCTGTTTGAATTGTCCAAGACCATTAAGACCGAACTGTAGTTGAATGAGTGTGCGAGGAGATAGTTTTGCGCTTTTGTTGATTAAGTGGAAACCTGTTTGTATTAAAGTTTGTTACTAGTTATAATTATTCTAATTAGAGTAGACTTTTTTTTTGACTTTTCTCTGCGTGCAGTTGTTGAAAGTTTATTGTTTAAAAAATAGTTCCGCTTTCAGTCTTGGCCATAGCCTGTTCCAGGCTCTCAGATAAATAATAGGCATGACGCGTTAAAACAAAAAATGAGTGCGTGATCTGAGGTGTTTGCGCTTTCTCAATTTCGCGGACCCGACTGTCTCGGAGCCTGAAACAGGCTAGCTGAGCCATATGAATATGGAACCTCGATGGTGACAAAAACTCCTTATGACGAAGTCGTCGATCGGTGTAACGAACGATACTTTATGCTCCAGTAAAAAAGAACGACAACGTTGATAACGATACCTTATTATAGTGACAAATTTGGCCGGTGCCTTAGCCCTTCGTTATATCGAGGCTCGTGAGTTTCTTAATCCTTTAAGCCCCAAGGTCCACATACAAATTCTCCAGGCTGATCTCTGTACATTTCTTTAGAAATAGTCGAGAGAATTTGGTTTAAGATCAAATCTTTCTCCCTTTGGTAGTCAATTTATTAATTCTCATAACGTTAACTCTTGATGCTTTGCTGATGTTGTTAGGAGAAAATTGATGTTGGTCACTCTTGGGCCCTAAAGTGTTAACATGCGTCGACCTCTTGTTGGTGACCATCTGCCATCGTTGTGATTACTTTTCCGATCCGCGTGGCCATATTTTGTTTTACCCTGATGGGATAATTTTATGCAACAAAAATCGATGAATTGAAAACGGTGTAGATTTCAGTCATGAAAAATGGTAGTTTCGCAAATCCACCTCTAGGTTTCGAAACAAAAGAAACCAGCCTTATAAGTGCTGGAACTCGGTCAGGAATGCTGGAACAGCATAGCAAACTCCGAAAACAAGACTTTAGTAAACTTAAGAATCCCAATAAAACTATACATTCACTTTTAAGGACCACGGAGAAGGTGACCATGCGATTTGCCAACTAACTGCATGGCTTGCAGCATTTTCCACAAAAACTAGCACAGTTATTTTATGATTTGTAAAATTTGGTCTGTGTGAACCACAGATCAGTATAGTAATTGAACGCCGATAGCTTTAACTATCATTTTAGCATACTGCAACTGGTTTCAGCAGGTCAGATTAATTCTGGCTGTGAACTTCTGTAATGGAAAAATCATACACTGCAGAAGTGAACTACATTTGACTTACGTTTGACGGACGAAAAGGAGCAAAAAAATGGAAGGAAAAACAGCAGTCTTGTTAAACTCATTTTCACTACCGGACCGTGTCTCCTTGAGAAGCGGAATTTATATACCTTAACAGGAAACGTGTCAAGTTTTATACGTGCTGTTTCTCAACGGTATGATATTAAAAAGGATTAGTTTGGTATAGATTGGAACTAATGATATCACTGTTCTTGACCAAAGTACTTCAAAGTTGATTTGGAAAGCACGTACCATGCGTGCGGGTTACGGTTTCACAAACCGACTGGTAGAAAATCTCTTCCATAAAACGCTCAACCATCTGATTTGACCTTGCAGAAGGATAACTCAGTAAAAGGTCATGTGTCATGATCAGCAGAAGAGACTTGAAAAAGTAGGAAAAAATAAATGCATCACCTTCAATGAAATGCTATATTGTTTAAAAGCTTCTCAAACGGAAGTATGCAAAACGTTTGATTATCAAGTCGGATTTCCGGTTATAATAAGTGGTAAATATCATTTGTAGGCTACGTCTGGATGCAAAAAGTGGCCCCTTGAACAGTGGCGATTTTGGCGAAATTCGTGAATTTGGTGAAAGTGGCAATTTTTGGAAAAAATTGCAAATTTCGCACAAACAGTGAAAAATCGCCAAAGGGCTGGCAATATCCATAATGTGGCAAATATTCAAACTGGATCCCAAAAGTGGCCACCCACAAATTAGATAACTAAAGAGATCCCAATAACTGTGAGGCAAAATTTGTCAAAAAAAAATTCAAATAAATTAGATAACTAATATCATACGAGGCTCCTTTAAGTGCGAGGCAATATTTATCAAATACAACTGAATCAAATATATCGTATCCATTAAGCTTATGTATTTGTGCCATGTACACCACAGGTTAAGTAAACACTTTTTTATTATTTCCTCTTGTATGGTTTATTCCTTTCTTAATTCTTACAAAAAGGAGAAATATTTGTTCGTTCATGCCAACCACAGCAATCTTACGCCCCACGGCTAGTCCACTAATTACTCGAGAAGACAACCTCCAAGCCCTTGAAATGATAATAATTCCTTGCCATGGACACTCTAACTTTGGAGGTTCAATGTAGACCCAAACAACTCTAAATGCCGAAATTCTCTCAACATTGGTTCCATCAAATTGTTAGGCAGCCTTAAATCAAAACCGACTGCGAAATTCATGGTTGCTGGCTAAAAGATGCTTTCAGAAATGACCAGTATGTGCCCTTCATTCTAGACTGCAAAACAGTCCGTATTTTTGCGTATTCAAGTACGCGCGAGCAGTCAATTAAAAGGTCTGGAACGAGGCTGAAAACAGGCTCGCGCGCTTTGCTCGCGTAGGACTCTTACGCCAATCTTACGCCATTTCGAATGAAATCAGTTCTGAGTTCACTCCGCTAAAAGACCAGAGTGTATTATTTATTGGAGAGAGTTTTTGTATTCAATCGTCTCAATATTTGATGGCATTTATGTGCACTAGCGAATGTTCTTAATTCGATACACATGCACGGCAACCTGAAGAAGAAACACAACCATTTTGCTTACCTTTTGGCAGCCTTAACATCAGGTTTAAAGTAGGACGTAGGCCAGTAGCTGATATGTAGACAGGCATATTAAAACACGAACACACAAAAGTGTTTTCTATAAAGGATCGCAGCGAAACGACTATAAAAGACAAAGCGGTGAGCGGTGCTTGACTCAACTGTGTCATTTTCTCACTACGTGTATCTTTTACAAGGTATTCACAGCAGAACGTTTTGCTTACACACCCAAACAAATTTCCGTTTTTACAGGCAAAAGGTGTTATTTCTACAGCCCGCGTGGGGTGATTTTCACGCGTACTTACTTGCTTCGCTCGCTCTAATATCCATATAAAAAATTACAGTGCGATTGCCAGGAGAAAAAATATACCTTTTTATCCAACCAGAACCGGCATGAATTCTTCATATTTTCAGCTAGCGAGGCGCTCATTCAGATTTCCCAGCCAACTAATTTGCCAAGGTTTTTTTTTTCAGCTAGCTCAAATTCTGCCTGAAGAGCGGGTATTTTGTCGAGCGGCTCCGTTCCGAGCGGCTCCGCGCGTGAAAATCACCCCACGCGAGAAAAGAATGAGGGACCCTCATTTTTCTCTCTCCCCGCCGCGTGTCGCCTTTTCTCGCGTGGGGTGATTTTCACGCGCGCTCGCGTTTCGCTCGCTCTACTATCCCTGAGGAAAAATGGGGGACTACTCGTAGTCTAGAATTTGGCACAAATGGCGAAAAATCACCAGGCCGCCTTGTGAGTGGCGCTTGTGCCGAAAATGTCGCTTTTGGCCAAATTCGTGAATGTGGTGAAAATGGGAATTTTTGGCAAAAATTGCAAATTTCGCACAAACAGCGAAAGATCGCCAGAGGGCTGGCAATATCCAAAATGTGGCAAATATTCAAATTGGATCCCAAAAGTGGCCCCCTTCAAATTAGATAACTAAAGAGATCTCTATATATAACTGTGAGGCAACATTTGTCAAAAAAATTTTCACATAAATTAGATAACTACTATCATACGAGGCCCCTTTAACTCTGAGGCAATATTTATAAAATACAACTGAATCAAATATATCGTTTCGGTTAAGCTTATGTATTTGTGCAATGTATACTACAGGTTAAGTAAACATTTTCTTATTATTTCCTCTTGTATGGTTTATTCCTTTCTTACAAAAAGGAGAAATATTTGTTCGTTTAAGCCAACCAAAGCAATCTTATGCCCCACGGCTAGTCCACTAATTACTCGAGAAGACAACCTCCAAGTCCTTGAAGTGATAATAATTCCTTGCCATGGACACTCTAACTTTGGAGGTTCAAGGTAGACCTAAACAACTCTAAATGCCGTAATTCTCTTAACATTTGTTCCATCAATTTGTGAGGCAGCCTTAAATCAAAACCGACTGCGAAATTCATTGTTGCTGGCTAAAAGACGCTTTCAGAAATGACCAGTATGTGCCCTTCATTCTTTTTTTGTTCTCCTCTTAAGGGCAACGGTTCCCACAGGTAGCCCAAGCTCGAAATGTGAGCATTGGCGAGCATCGACATTGTTGCGTAACACTCGAAATATAAGGCTTTGTATGGGGAAAAATGCTATCGTTCTGTAACCTAAGAAAATGAAATTATTTTAATAAAAAACAGCTTACTTACATAAAAATTCATATAGGTATAGTAGATCCCAAAGTTTATATTGTTCTGTTTCCCCTTAACATTGATTGCCACTGTTCAAAACATCTTCTATTTGCCTACTACTTAAAACACCAGTTTAACTAAAATCAGTTCATTTATAACGAGAACTCCGAAATTCATCCATTTCGGCCCATAGTTTCCTCCATAGGCTCCTACAACTACAGCTTGGCTAAATACTTAAGTAATCTCCTCCAACCTCATATTCCGTCCACATTCATTGCTTCAGATTCCTTCACTTTTGTGAAGGAAATCAATGATCTATCTTTGCACGGGATGTTTATGGTCTCCTTCGATGTTGAAAGCCTGTTCACCAACATCCCTCTAGATGATTGTATCGACCTTGCCGTCAAATATATTACTGAGGGTAATCCAGGGTTGAAACTTAGTAAAAATGAGCTCAAAAGGCTGTTTGAGTTTGCTACCAAGGAAACTCACTTCCTGTTCAAAGGTAACTTCTATGATCAGGTGGATGGTGTAGCCATGGGGTCCCCCCTTGCCCCTGTTCTCGCCAATCTCTTTATGGGTCACCATGAGAATATATGGTTGGATCAATACGGGGATTCAGAGGTATTATTCTATCGTCGCTACGTAGACGATACATTTTGCCTTTTCCACTCTGAACGGGATGCAACCCTTTTCTTCAATTACATCAACAATCAACACCCCAATATACGCTTTACAATGGAGCGGGAAACTGACCATGTTCTACCTTTCCTAGATGTTCTAATCAACAACACTGACCCACACCAAAGTGCAACCACCGTTTACCGGAAAAAGACTTTCACAGGTCTGCTCACTAGTTATCTGAGTTTTTGCCCCTTTACCTACAAATTGGGGTTAATCAAAACCTTGATTCATAGAACTTTTAAGATAAACAACACTTGGATGGGGTTCCATACTGACCTTCAAAAATTGTCTGTCATTCTGCGGAGGAATCTCTTCCCTGAAAACCTTATCAACAAATATATTTCTAAATATATTCAGACAGCAGTCAAGGGAGGGAAAACACAGCCCTATTCAGGAGTCGAGCCCCAGGAAACGCCTAAGTTCTTCTTCAAAATCCCTTACGTTGGGCACTTCTCAGTCACGGCACAGAGGAGTATACGCAAACTTGCTAACCGGTTATGTAAACCTATTGATTGAAGGTTAGTCTTTACTACTTTCAAAGTCAGGAATCTTTTTAATGTGAAAGATGCTGTCCCTGAGGGGCTACGCACGCGTGTGGTCTATAAATTTTCGTGTGCAAGTTGTGATGCTTGTTATGTTGGTGAAACCAGCCGACACTTCTCCACACGAGTGCGCGAGCACTTACTTTCAGACAGGTCTTCGAACGTTTTTAAACATCTGCAGGGTTCAGAGTTTTGTAGAGCATCCTGCACACCGGATTGCTTCGAGATCCTGGACTCTGCAGCCACTAAGTACCAAGTGAAGCTTAAGGAATCCATGTTTATAAAATGGGAGAAGCCCGATCTCAACCAGCAGGTGAAACACATTAACCTGACTCTCTCCCTGTAAAGAACTAAGCGTCACTCATTTAACTTTGTTTTAGTACGCAATATTGACAACGCAATGTAACGAACTTTGTAAGATCGCGCGCGCTTTAAATTCAACGGCGATTTCAAAATATGTAACACTGAAGATGACGGATGTACCGTCGAAACATGTCTGGAAAATTAAAGAAAGTTGTTATGTTTATACGACTAACTCCGAAATTACTCTTATAATGCTTTACTTTTTGTATCTTACATTATAAATTACTTTTACATTAAAGATATTACGAATTCTAAATAGATGTATATTGCCATTTCCTATGGGAGTTTCGCAGTGGCGGTTCCAGACCTCCAGATTAGGGGGGGAGGGGGGGGGGGTCATCCACACCTGGAAATACGAGAGGGGGCCCAGAATAAACAAGGAAGCTTTCAAATGGTACCCCTTAATCTACAGAAGTTACCATTATGACTTTGTCTTCAATACCACCAACATATTTAACCTTAAAGGCACTTCTTGTTGGTTTACCGCAAAAGTCCAAGAATCAATCATCGAGTATCCGTTTTGGAATGAATAGTCATTTACCATATTACAAGCATTCCCTCTCTGCAAGGCTTATATGCTCGGATTCGGTCAGGTTCGTAAAGGTTCTTAATTTTTCAGCTCACAGACCCCACTCTTAAAAACATGAAGACTTGGGGCTGTGGCTAGTGTGGCGAGCAAACTGTTCCACTGCTTTATAGTTCTAGGTAAAAAGTTGTATTGAAGGTAGGTTTTCTTTTCGTAGGGAATTCTAAAGGATTTGGCGTGACTATTTCTAGAGTGTTTCGTAAGTGGTATAAGTTCTTTAGAAAGATCAACTTCAACTAGGTTATTTACAATTTTGTATAACATAATTAATCTTTGGTCTGCTCTTCGCTGCTTGAGACTACGCCAGCCAGGCTCATCAAGCATGATAGTGACACTTGCTTCACGTCTGTGGTCGTTGCAAGCAAAGCGGGGCAGCTCTTCTCTGTACCATCTCAATTTTATTTTGGTTCTCTTGGGTGAAAGGATCCCATATAGTAGACGCATGCTCGATTTGTGGTGGAACAAGAGTCTTGTATGCATTAGCTTTGATGTGTTTCTGGTGAATTTGTAGGTTTCGTCTGGGAAAACCTGTGGATGAATTAGCTTTCTTAACTATAGAGCATATATGTTCGTTCCAAGACAGCTTATGGTGTACAGTGACGCCAAGATATCTAACTGCATCTTTTTCCTTAAGGATCTAGTTGTGTAGGATGTAATCATGGGTGAGGGGGTTCCTGTTCCGTGTGACTCGTAGCACATTACACTTGTACGGGTGGAAAGACATCTGTAATCTATTTTCCCATTCTTCAAGAAGTTTGAGATCTTTTTGTAAGATGGCAGCATCGTTTTCGTTAGTCACAGCCATATACACAATAGTGTCGTCTGCAAATAGTCGAACTTTGGACTGTACTTTATCTAGGAGATCATTTATATATACTAAAAATAGTATAGGTCCAATCACGGATCCTTGAGGTACGCCGCTTGTTTCTGGAACCCATGAGGACATTTCCCCTTCGCATACTACTCTTTGTTGTCGTTGATGCAAGAAACTCTCTATTCTCTGTTCTCTATATTCTCTGAGTTTGCGTATTAACTTCTTAGGGGGTACTTTATCAAAGGCCTTCGCAAAGTCCATAACTATAACATCTGTTTGCTTATTGTCGCGGAGGTTCTTGTATAGATCTTGGTCAAATGTAAGAAGCTGGGTTTCGGTTGAACGCTCTGCTCTAAATCCACGTTGTAGCTTTTATAGTATGTTGTTACATTACAGGTGTTTCTTTATGTGTTTTGTTACTATGTGTTCCATTATCTTTGATGCAACACAAGTAAGTGAAATGGGACGATAGTTTTCTACATTGTAACGTTCGCCTTTCTTTAAGATAGGAGCTACATTTGCCTTCCTCCAGTCTTTGGACACCTCACCAGAGTGTAGTGATTTGTTAAAGATGACTGTGAGTATTGGGGCAACAGCTGTGGCAAGCTGTTTCAACACCCTCGGATGAATTTGATCGGGTCCCATAGATTTATTTGGATTGAGGTTTTCGAGTAGCTTTTGTACACCATCTGATGTAATACGTAGTTCATCAATATCAGGGTATGGCGTATCTGTTTCGGTGACAGGAGCTTCCAGTTCATCAGGTGTTGGATCTGAGAAAACAGACTTAAATCGTTCATTTAAGATTTCTGCTTTGTCCTTGGGTTTGTCCCATAACGTTCCTTTGTATTTCAGTGGGGTTACGCCGATTGAGTCTGTTTTTCTGTGTTTGATGAAGGACCACAGTTTTTTATTACCCCTCTTTGGCTCGTCTGATGTTTCAGGGAGGATGTTGGTTTCCTCATAATTCCAATAGGCAGCTCTAGTTTCCCTTCTTATCTTGTGTTTTAGACTACGCAGTTTGTTCTTAATACTCTCCTTGTTGTTACTCTTCCTCAATTGCTCGAGGAACCCCATATCATCAATGACTTGACAATGTTCTATAAGATCAATTCCAATTTTGTGAATATCTCTGTCCTAGCCGAAATTAGTGTAGGATTTCAGGGCACTAGGAGGTTTTCGAATAGACTCTCAAGACGCTAGTCATATGAACAGTCGTCCCTTTGTTTGTTGATAAGCCCTTGTTCTTATCGTTCGCGGTCAGAGGTCTTGTCAGTTAGGATAAGTCCCCGATAAAAAGCACATGGTTTTGTTCTTTGCTTAGTTTTTCTCTTCGACCGCGACATAATTTTGTGCAGAGACCAGGATGGCGGAAACTCTACCGATACTAACCTCTTCTCGTGCGGGTTATCGTGCTCATATTTAACCAAGACTCTAAACAAGGCAAGGGATCTCATGGAGAAGGAGGAACCCACCGAAATGGATGTCGTATCATCAAACAGCATCTTTGAACAACTTACGCGAAAGAAATCGATTCTCCAGGAAATAGACGAGAAAAACGCAGCACTCCTCGAAGAACCGAAAGACCTCGAATAGGAGATTTTTGACACGGAGGAAACCCAAGATGAAATACTAGAAACATTTAGCTAGATAAGAAGATTTATCCATCTCACATTATCTCATAAGAAATCTACTCAACCCCCTTTGCCAAGCTCAAACCCCTTTTATCAAGCCGCCTCGGGGGGGGGGGGGGGGGGGGGGGACCTCTAATAGTTTGCAGAACACTGAACCACCCCCTAATACTCCGTCACCGCCTGTCATCCCTCCGTCGAATACTAACCACAGTAGCCGCCTTCCTAAGTTGAATTTGCCAACTTTTTCTGGCAATCTCCTCAACTGGTCCACTTTCAGGGACTCATTTGAAGCTGCAGTTCATTCCAATACAACACTGGGCGCAGTACAGAAGTTTAGTTACCTGAAGGCAGGGAATGCATCAAGGGCTATAGCTGGTTTTCCACTCAACAACATCAATTACGAACAAGCTGTAAAACTACTCAAGGAACGTCAATCAATTAAGAAGTTCGCAACTGTTTTATAACACAATGGAAAATCATGTCAGAGGTCTTGAATCGCTCGGAAGATCACACGAAAGCTATGGGGATCTCTGAGTTCCTATTATCCTAGGAAAACTACCCCATGAGTGGAGAAAAAAAACTTAGCTCACGAACATGACAGCCCTGAGTGAAAATTCCAGGAACCGAGAGATGCTATTGTAAAGGAAATTCGAATCCTTCAAGCAGGTGCCCAACTTAATGGCGCCCCTTATGGAGTCTCCCCTACAATCACTAGTTCCTTCCTCACTCAAACTTAAGGAAATCATCTTCATCCCGGAAAATCTATCAAGCCAGAACCCAAAAGAAAGTGTACTTACTGCAAGGAGCACCACCGTACAATTGTAACGTGATTACTGACTGTCAGCAAAGGTGGTCTATAATTAAGCGGGGAAGACTGTTTCAACTGCCAGGGAAACCACACATCCTCCACTTGTCCATCCAGGTACCGTTGCCATAAGTGTTAGGGAAGACATCACACCAGTCTCTGCTCAGGGGAACACTCACCAGAGGGACTCCCTCAGTTCCTACTGCTCCTACTCTTCCCACTAACACCCCTCAAGGCACAAGCGATCCATCAACATCATCTGTTCAAGCTACCCTCGCACCTATCACAGACCCCACACCTGCAGCCGGTTTCCCGATCAGTGGTGGTCAAATTTCACTATTGAAAACAGCCATAGCAATAGTCAATACAAAGCACGTTTATTGTGAGGCAAATATTCTCCTTGATGATGGGTACAGCGCTCATTTATCACTCATGCCCTGGCCAATCAACTCGGCGTACAAATATTGAAGAGTGAATCAATTTCTCTATTAGCCTTTGGTGCTCAAACATCAGCCCCCAAACAGTTACCAGTTGCCGTTATCAAAACGGGCCCTTTGCTATGTCATTTGAATTTTTGTTTACAATTTGGCGATTAATCGCCATTCCTTCCATTTTCGCCAAAATAGCCACTTTCAAAACGGGCCCTTTGACATCTCATTTTAATTTTGATCAGGTCGTCTAGCGATAAAACTTCAAAACCTTTTGGTTTAAAATGGTCTGATGAGCCAATCAAAGCACTTGGTGTCTATTACTTATACGATATCATAATCTTACACGATAAAAATTTTATTGAAAGATTTTACAGTGTCAAAAAACTTATAAACATTTGGTCTTCAAGAGGTCTTTCTATCTATGGAAGAGTAACAATTACTAAGTCTTTAATCATGCCAAAATATATTTACATTTCCTCGCTTCTTGCCGGTCCCCAAGGAAATTGTTAAAGAGTTAAATCAAATGATATTTCAATTTTTGTGGAAAAGAACCGATAAAGTGACAAGACTTTCAACGATTAATGAATATGAAACGATCTGGAAAGTATGATTAAATCCTTACGACTAACCTGGCTGAAAAGGATCTTCCAGTGCAATAATAGTGCCGGATTGGAGAAGCTATTTACGGCTTTCGTTGGAACGTTTTGAGGGGCTCTTTTTATTTCATTGTAATTATGACATTGAAGAGATCCATGTTTCCTCTAAATTCTATTCCGAGTTACTCAATGGTGGTCTGAGTTTCGAAGTTTTTTTCGATAGTAGAAGGGAATGGCAATATAATTTGAGGAATAACAAAGAGATACGCGTTGATAATAAGCCTGTTTTCTATGAAAAAAATTTTGAAAAAGATGTCATTTTCGTAAATGATCTTTTGTTTGGAATAGACACCACAAATTCTTTTACTATTGTTTCGAATAAAATTAGCAAAATTAACTACCTACTTTGGGCAGGGCTTCGTCATTCCGTTCCAACAAATTTAAAGACAAGCAATTGTCTTCGCTCAGAAATAAGCTTAATATTGGCAGTCGATAACAAAAGAAATCTAAAGATTACTACATGCTAATAAAGAGAACAATTGCCCAGTGTCCAAAAAATTCCAAACACTTATGTCAAGATTTCAGTCTAACTCAAGACCAGGACCGGGTTGTTCAAAGCAGGGTTAAGTTAACCCAGGGTTAGCGCGAAATTTGATTTCAGATAGGAAAGCTTAAAAAGCAAATTCAGTTTTATTCCTTTTCCCTTCAATTTGATCATTGGATGCTCTAAAAAGAAGAGAGAAAACTATCCAGGAAAAGGCTTTTGAACAAAAGAAACGGATACCCAGGTTAAAATTTAACCCTGGGTTAGCATTAATCGGCGTTCGAACAACTGGGCCCAGCTGAAAAAAGTATTCCTTCTTCCACACGAGGTAGCGTTTGAACCTTATCTAAAAGCTTTTCGATACAAAGTCCTTAATTCAATTTTATTCACCAATAAAAAAAGTTATGCTAAATAGGTTATATCCAAGATGATAAATGTTCAGTATGCAAAGTGGATTCGGAATCCTTTTACCACATCTTTTTCGAATGCAGACACACCACCAGGCAGTTTTGGAAGGAATGTCAATATTACTTTTACATTTTCATAGGTCTGTCTGACCTAACAAGACGTCATTACTGGAATATTGTATACAAATTGTCCTTTGCTGAATTATTTGATAATGATCACTAAACTATACTTATGGGATTGTAGAGGAAATCAGACTCTTCCAATCATAACTGCCTTTTCATCCAAGGTTAAAATTAAGTGTGAAACAGAAACGTAATGTGTTAAAACTAGTAAAATGGACAAATTTATTAAGAAGTAGGCTTTGCCCTTGGACTCTGTACCCTAGTAACGTGTGTACGTATTTTTTTATTTTTATTATTTGTAAAGTCACTTTGGCGTTAAAGTTTATTGTGTAGTGTAATGTAATATATTTGTAATGTATTGTAATGCAATATCCTGCAATGCCATTGTAACGTTAGTATTGCAACGCTGTGGAGTATTTAATGAAAGGTAAAAAAAAAATCTCATTTGAATTTTTAACAATTTGGCAATTTTGGCGATTAATCGCCATTTCTGCCATTTTCGCCAAATACGCCATTTTTGCCACAATCGCCACTTTCAAAATGGGCCCTTTGCCATCTCATTTGAATTTTTATTTACAATTTTTCGATTTTGGCAATTAATCGCCGTTTCTTCCATTTTCGCCAAAAACGCCATTTTCGCACACTTTTCTGGCAAGGAAGGGGGGGTGAGGGACATGGCCTCGACCTCAGTGGGAAATTTTTAGGAGCTAATTTCTCTGAAACATCGATTTCATTTGGTTATTTTAAGAACTATTTTAGGGTAATTCACTATTGTAAGTTATCCGCCTTCTGATCTGAGGTTAAAAACATACAACAAAGTTGAAAGTCGGCTGTATACCAGTACCTTTTCCCCTTGAAACCCTTAGGTGGTTGCAGGAGATAACAAGTGTCGCTGCAAGCAGTAAATTTTACCGGTTACTGCCTGATAAGGAGGATTCTGCACTTGTAAACTTCATAAATTGTTTTTAAACTAATCAGTAGGTAGTGTTGGAGTCACATGTACTGCCCTGTAAAACCCTAATGCAAATTAACTGGAGCAAGTGATAATTAAACAGTACAGGGAACATTTGATATAACTCCTGCTCAGCCAAGAAGGACCGACGACTAAGATTAAGGACTTTTATTCGTAACTTGATGATTCCTTCCCTTTAAAAGTGGCTATTATTGCTGTTACACAATGTCAGGGCAATGGCTGTAGAGTTTCTGTAACGTTTAATGGACTTGGTACATTAGAGATCTCTTTGATTCACTGTGATTTGCTATTTCTTTGTGGTTAGACAGGTGTCCACAAAACCTGGATGGGAATGGATCCAATCATCCCCCTGTAGCTCACTAAATGACCTAAGGTTAGGAACAGGGTTCCAAGGGTTGACGTGATTCGGTCGGAATCGGGTTTTGTCAATGGTTGTAGTTAAACTTATCCTTCTTTGAATTTAGACTCTACCACAGCAGGTGACACCAACCTCTAATACTTTGCACTGCATAATGTTATGCATGAAAACTGCATAAACATGCAACTTTCAAGAACTGGTGTTGACTTAAATCAGTTACATGTACCTCAAAATTAGATTTGCTTTTTTGCATATAAGCTATTAGGAAAATAGATGGCTTGAATTGAGGCTGACTATTTCAATCATTCACTCCAAGGGTTTATAAGTGCGATGTTGAGTCAGTGCTATATGCTCTTGATTGTTAATAGTGTATTGCCCATCCCTAGTAATAAGACCTTTAGCAATGAATACCCCATTGTGGGAACTTACAACAAAGCTGAGTTTCTATTGGTGTGTTTTTGAGAAAGTGTTTATGACTAAGGCATTTTCTGGTGTCATCAGAGACTTGAAAGGACTACTTGTTTTACTGCCACATACTATCCTCTCTGAATAAGTTATTAAGTTATCTCTTAGTTAGCAGAAAAATGTTTTATATGAAGTTGACAGTACTGATACTTGCCACCATGCACTGTTCAATGATCTTTGTCAAAATTTGTTATTTCCCGTATAGTTCATCTCAGTTGTAACTCCCTATTCCATATTCAAGAACATTTCAACCCCTGTCTCTCTTTCTGTTGATCTTCAACTACTCAGGGTGCGATATCATTCCTATATCATTTATCTATCATTCCTACATCATTTCTTTCTCGGTGATGATATGTGAAATGTTTACTTTTCTCCGCATTTTCGATAGCAAGATTGGTTCAATATCCCGTTCTTAATGTTTGCAATAAGAGGTCGCTTATACCCACTGTACAATAGTCTATTTGATGTTCATTTTTTCGCTGTATGTTAGTTTACTTTACCTGTTACGTTTCGTTGAATTCGTCCTTTCTTACTATATCCAGGTGTATTTGTTTGAGTAAGCTAATCAACGGCATTAAAACCATAAGACTAGAACCATTCTTAACTTGCAGAACCATTCTTAACTTGCTATGCCATTTACACGTGCGTTAGCCTCTCTTGCGTAACAGGTGTTATTGGTGTTATTGTTGTGCAGCGAGCGCATGCCCGAGTAATGAGTGAAGTAAAAATCATGTAACAGATTAGAAATAAATCAGTGCCAGTACTTAGGAAAGTATGCCTAATAGGCGAACCGTTGTGCTAAATACATTGACACTAAAATAAAGCTATTATTATTATTATTATTATTATTATTATTGTTATTATTATTATCATTATTATACGACACTTAACGGAGTGTTTTTGATGAACTTCGAGGTGTTTAATCTGTTGATGAAACAGTGTGTCAAATGCTTGATATTACTTCTCAAACAAAATGATTTTATCTGATTTCCAGACACTCATTAAACATTAACTTCCTTTGTATCTTCTTTATGAATAATTGATGAGCTTGAGAAGAATTTTTCCATCTCTCTGTTGGCCTCTCTTTGCTTTATTCCTAATGCTGATCCTTAACCTGAGCTTTGCGAGGATCTCTAGGTTGCCATGTAATAAAGTCCAATTGTTGTGAAGCGAAAACTTTTACAACTTTTTACATTGTGTACCTGGTCCAGAGTTGAAACTTAGGGATAGCTTAAATAATACTAGTCCAGTATTCGCCCCATGTAAAGGAATCCAAAACAGTCTTGGATTCTGGATTCCACACCATTGATTCCGGATTCCTTTCACCTGATTCCGGATTCTTTGTCAGCTGAACTTAGATTCTGGATTCCAATCGTTAGTGGGATTCCGGATTCCTTGAGTTGTATTCCAGATTCCAACGCCCAGGATTCCGGATTCCGGTAATTTACCTGCCTAGTTGCATATGTCTGTGGCCTATTTTCTAAAATACGATGTACGGAAATGTAAGGTACAGCGGAGCCTTTGTAAAAATGTTGTTTAGACAACTTATTGCCGGTTACCAAAACGTTGTTTGTTAAATTGCATTTAGGCTTGTAAGAAATTGCCTTTTTTTATTTTTATTACCTGTTTGTTCCAGTATGATAACGCCGTTTTCTATCAAATTGATACCGTGAGTATAAAACAGCTTATTTGGGTCTCTGCTTGTCTAGTAGCAGAAAGAGTGAACCTTAATTGAATTGAGTATGAGAGGAGATTTTTTAGAGATGTTGTGGAATTAAGTGGGAACCTGTTTCTTTTACCTGACGGACATCCCAAGAGTTCCATCCTCATAGAAATATGGCCATGCCACGTCTGAGGATGCACCCGAATGTAGCGTGCATTTATGGAAGTGGGGAAAACGTTCAAAACCACGGTGTTGCGGTCCGTGTTTCCATCTAAGACCTGGAGCGTAAAAATGAAGTGTTAACGTTTAACTTGTTAGTGACTTGTGTAGGCTAAAATTCTTGGTAAATAGTTACTGTGGATCTAAGGTTTAGAGTCATTTTTAGGTAACTGAGTTGAGATTGAATTAGTTAATTGCTTGATTTTCTTTTGCTATCATGTTCAATGGTTTCCATACCTTGCCGTTCTGATAAGGTTGAAAGTTGGTGCCGTCGTTGCTGTAGGAGATAGTAAAGGTCTTAACCCATTGATCGTAGTCTTGTCGTCCCTGGATCTTTATTGCTATCACTTCGGTTTTGGCTCTAAGATCTACTTGTAGCCACTGATGAACGTCATTTGTGCGAGCTGACCATGCGCCAGTCTTCCCTCCTCCAGCCTTGAAATTGAGTCTGCCATTGGAGGCGCCGTGTCTAGCGTTGTAGTTGGTTGAAGCTGTGATCTGGCCATCGGCGATTTTTCCGCTCTCCATCCCGAGAGGGTCTGAACATGCTATGGGCAGAGAACAAATAATTTCAAGGGACTATAGTGCAAGTTTAAAATAGAGATGAGTGTGTTAATGATATAATTTACCAGAAGAGGTAGCGCTTTTTGCTTTTTTGTGCCAGAAATGTCTTACTGTGTTAAAAAGATAGGTGATTTTGGACTGTAATTTACCTGCCTAGTTGCATATGTCTGTGGCCTATTTTCTAAAATACGATGTACGGAAATGTAAGGTACAGCGGAGCCTTTGTAAAAATGTTGTTTAGACAACTTATTGCCGGTTACCAAAACGTTGTTTGTTAAATTGCATTTAGGCTTGTAAGAAATTGCCTTTTTTTATTTTTATTACCTGTTTGTTCCAGTATGATAACGCCGTTTTCTATCAAATTGATACCGTGAGTATAAAACAGCTTATTTGGGTCTCTGCTTGTCTAGTAGCAGAAAGAGTGAACCTTAATTGAATTGAGTATGAGAGGAGATTTTTTAGAGATATTGTGGAATTAAGTGGGAACCTGTTTCTTTTACCTGACGGACATCCCAAGAGTTCCATCCTCATAGAAATATGGCCATGCCACGTCTGAGGATGCACCCGAATGTAGCGTGCATTTATGGAAGTGGGGAAAACGTTCAAAACCACGGTGTTGCGGTCCGTGTTTCCATCTAAGACCTGGAGCGTAAAAGTGAAGTGTTAACGTTTAACTTGTTAGTGACTTGTGTAGGCTAAAATTCTTGGTAAATAGTTACTGTGGATCTAAGGTTTAGAGTCATTTTTAGGTAAGTGAGTTGAGATTGAATTAGTTAATTGCTTGATTTTCTTTTGCTATCATGTTCAATGGTTTCCATACCTTGCCGTTCTGATAAGGTTGAAAGTTGGTGCCGTCGTTGCTGTAGGAGATAGTAAAGGTCTTAACCCATTGATCGTAGTCTTGTCGTCCCTGGATCTTTATTGCTGTCACTTCGGTTTTGGCTCTAAGATCTACTTGTAGCCACTGATGAA
The DNA here is from genome assembly GCF_958299795.1 of Porites lutea. Lineage (NCBI taxonomy): Eukaryota > Metazoa > Cnidaria > Anthozoa > Scleractinia > Poritidae > Porites > Porites lutea. The sequence goes on from NC_133211.1 coordinate 6,183,031, forward strand.
CGTCATTTGTGCGGGCTGACCATGCGCCAGTCTTCCCTCCTCCAGCCTTGAAATTGAGTCTGCCATTGGAAGCGCCTTGTCTAGCGTTGTAGTTGGTTGAAGCTGTGATCTGGCCATCGGCGATTTTTCCGCTCTCCATCCCGAGAGGGTCTGAACATGCTATGGGCAGAGAACAAATAATTTCAAGGGACTATAGTGCAAGTTTAAAATAGAGATGAGTGTGTTAATGATATAATTTACCAAAAGAGGTAGCGCTTTTTGCTTTTTTGTGCCAGAAATGTCTTACTGCGTTAAAAAGATAGGTGATTTTGGACTGTAATTTACCTGCCTAGTTGCATATGTCTGTGGCTTATTTTCTAAAATACGATGTACGGAAATGTAAGGTACAGCGGAGCCTTTGTAAAAATGTTGTTTAGACAACTTATTGCCGGTTACCAAAACGTTGTTTGTTAAATTGCATTTAGGCTTGTAAGAAATTCTCTCTTTTCATTTTTATTACCTGTTTGTTACAGTATGATAACGTCGTTTTCTATCAAATTGATACCGTGAGTATAAAACAGCTTATTTGGGTCTCTGCTTGTCTAATGGCTGAAAGAGTGATCCGTAATTGAATTGAGTATGAGAGGAGATGGTTTAGCGATGTTGTGGAATTAAGTGGGAACCTGTTTCTTTATCAACAAGAAAATGAAAAAGAACATGTAATTACCTGACGGACATCCCAAGAGTTCCATCCTCATAGAAATATGGCCATGCCACGTCTTAGGATGCACCCGAATGTAGCGTGCATTTATGGAAGTGTGGAAAACGTTTAAAACCACGGTGTTGCCGTCCGTGTTTCCATATAAGACCTGGAGCGTGAAAATGAAGTGTTAACGTTTAACTTGTTAGTGACTTGTGTAGGCTAAAATTCTTTGTAAATAGTTACTGTGGATCTAAGGTTTAGAGTCATTTTTAGGTAACTGAGTTGAGATTGAATTAGTTAATTGCTTGATTTTCTTTTGCTATCATGTTCAATGGTTTCCATACCTTGCCGTTCTGATAAGGTTGAAAGTTGGTGCCGTCGTTGCTGTAGGAGATAGTAAAGGTCTTAACCCATTGATCGTAGTCTTGTCGTCCCTGGATCTTTATTGCTGTCACTTCGGTTTTGGCTCTAAGATCTACTTGTAGCCACTGATGAACGTCATTTGTGCGAGCTGACCATGCGCCAGTCTTCCCTCCTCCAGCCTTGAAATTGAGTCTGCCATTGGAGGCGCCGTGTCTAGCGTTGTAGTTGGTTGAAGCTGTGATCTGGCCATCGGCGATTTTTCCGCTCTCCATCCCGAGAGGGTCTGAACATGCTATGGGCAGAGAACAAATAATTTCAAGGGACTATAGTGCAAGTTTAAAATAGAGATGAGTGTGTTAATGATATAATTTACCAGAAGAGGTAGCGCTTTTTGCTTTTTTGTGCCAGAAATGTCTTACTGCGTTAAAAAGATAGGTGATTTTGGACTGTAATTTACCTGCCTAGTTGCATATGTCTGTGGCTTATTTTCTAAAATACGATGTACGGAAATGTAAGGTACAGCGGAGCCTTTGTAAAAATGTTGTTTAGACAACTTATTGCCGGTTACCAAAACGTTGTTTGTTAAATTGCATTTAGGCTTGTAAGAAATTGCCTTTTTTTATTTTTATTACCTGTTTGTTACAGTATGATAACGCCGTTTTCTATCAAATTGATACCGTGAGTATAAAACAGCTTATTTGGGTCTCTGCTTGTCTAGTAGCAGAAAGAGTGAACCTTAATTGAATTGAGTATGAGAGGAGATTTTTTAGAGATGTTGTGGAACTAAGTGGGAACCTGTTTCTTTTACCTGACGGACATCCCAAGAGTTCTATCCTCATAGAAATATGGCCATGCCACGTCTTAGGATGCACCCGAATGTAGCGTGCATTTATGGAAGTGTGCAAAACGTTCAAAACCACGGTGTTGCGGTCCGTGTTTCCATCTAAGACCTGGAGCGTGAAAATGAAGTGTTAACGTTTAACTTGTTAGTGACTTGTGTAGGCTAAAATTCTTGCTAAGTAGTTACTGTGGATCTAAGGTTTAGAGTCATTTTTAGGTAACTGAGTTGAGATTGAATTAGTTAATTGCTTGATTTTCTTTTGCTATCATGTTCAATGGTTTCCATACCTTGCCGTTCTGGTAAGGTTGAAAGTTGGTGCCGTCGTTGCTGTAGGAGATAGTAAAGGTCTTAACCCATTGATTGTAGTCTTGTCGTCCCTGGATCTTTATTGCTGTCACTTCGGTTTTGGCTCTAAGATCTACTTGTAGCCACTGATGAACGTCATTTGTGCGGGCTGACCATGCGCCAGTCTTCCCTCCTCCAGCCTTGAAATTGAGTCTGCCATTGGAAGCGCCTTGTCTAGCGTTGTAGTTGGTTGAAGCTGTGATCTGGCCATCGGCGATTTTTCCGCTCTCCATCCCGAGAGGGTCTGACATGCTATGGGCAGAGAACAAATAATTTCAAGGGACTATAGTGCAAGTTTAAAATAGAGATGAGTGTGTTAATGATATGATTTAACAGAAGAAGTAGTGGTTTTTGCTTTTTGTGCCAGAAATGTCTTACTGCGTTAAAAAGATAGGTGATTTTGGACTGTAATTTACCTGCCTAGTTGGATATGTCTGTGGCTTATTTTCTAAAATACGATGTACGGAAATGTAAGGTACAGCGGAGCCTTTGTAAAAATGTCGTTTAGACAACTTATTGCCGGTTACCAAAACGTTGTTTGTTAAATTGCATTTAGGCTTGTAAGAAATTCTCTTTTTTCATTTTTATTACCTGTTTGTTACAGTATGATAACGTCGTTTTCTATCAAATTGATACCGTGAGTATAAAACAGCTTATTTGGGTCTCTGCTTGTCTAATAGCTGAAAGAGTGATCCGTAATTGAATTGAGTATGAGAGGAGATGGTTTCGCGATGTTGTGGAATTAAGTGGGAACCTGTTTCTTTATCAACAAGAAAATGAAAAAGAACATGTAATTACCTGACGGACATCCCAAGAGTTCCATCCTCATAGAAATATGGCCATGCCACGTCTTAGGATGCACCCGAATGTAGCGTGCATTTATGGAAGTGTGGAAAACGTTCAAAACCACGGTGTTGCGGTCCGTGTTTCCATCTAAGACCTGGAGCGTGAAAATGAAGTGTTAACGTTTAACTAGTTAGTGACTTGTGTAGGCTAAAATTCTTGCTAAATAGTTAGTGTGGATCTAAGGTTTAGAGTCATTTTTAGGTAACTGAGTTGAGATTGAATTAGTTAATTGCTTGATTTTCTTTTGCTACGATGTTCAATGGTTTCCATACCTTGCCGTTCTGATAAGGTTTAAAGTTGGTGCCGTCGTTGCTGTAGGAGATAGTAAAGGTCTTAACCCATTGATCGTAGTCTTGTCGTCCCTGGATCTTTATTGCTGTCACCTCGGTTTTGGCTCTAAGATCTACTTGTAGCCACTGATGAACGTCATTTGCGCGGGCTGACCATGCGCCAGTCTTCCCTCCTCCAGCCTTGAAATTGAGTCTTCCATTGGAAGCGCCTTGTCTAGCGTTGTAGTTGGTTGAAGCTGTGATCTGGCCATTAGCGATTTTTCCGCTCTCCATCCCGAGAGGGTCTGAACATGCTTTGCACATTGAATGGACCATTAAATTGATTTAGTGCAAGTTTAAGTTTTTTTTTTGTTTTTAGAAGGTAAGAGTGTGTCACGGAATTGTACTAGTGAAAGGCCTTTGTTGTGATTAGTGTTTGCTATGTAATGTTATTGGCCGCGCGTAGTGTTTTATTTGGTTGACACTGTGATCTAGTCTAGTAAGATAGCTTAACTGTTTACATTTGTTAGTAATGGGGAAAGAAGGTAAGGTCATGGTTGGAAAGAATGTTTCATAGATAATATTCTGTTTACTTTAGGAAATTTGAAACGGTTAGTGGAAAGTCTGGTCTGTAATTTCCTAATTTTCAGAGTTATTCCAGGGTAGTCTCACTCAATGTTCGTTTGGGGTGGGTGGAAGTTGTTTTATTGTGGCGAGTGAATTTTTCAAAGCTCGAGGAGAAAAAACAAACAAATATTTGCCGAAAATATCCTGAACGATCCGGCTAAAAAAAATTGCAGTTTTCTTGATACTTTTTACAACTTATTTGATTGAAGCGTACTGGTATAACTCGACGTTATGGTCTCCGGGAGTTAAATGAGCTAGTCTGTATATGATACGCACTGTAGAAGCTAAAGACAACCCAGTTGTTTAATAATATTGTACCTGAAGCAAAACCAATTTTGTAGCTCGGCAAAAACAATTTTTATTCGAAGGGAAGGGAAATTTGCTGTATTCAATGTCTTCTGAAAGCGGTGAATGTACGAAGATTCCAGATTACATTCTTTCTAAGTGGAACACCAGAGCAACAATAGTTTATTAAGCTATAATTGCAACATTTAGTGTCTTTAAAAGCTTGGTAGGTCTCATCGACCAATGATAACCACATTATTGTTGCTTATTCTTGTCGAAATATTTGCTATTTTTGTGCGAATTTGATTTAACTGTCTCCGTCGTTCAGTTCAGACATTATTTCCTTGTTGTTAAGCTTACTTTCATTGGCTTTTTGGTTAATTTTACCCATTTCTTATGCCATCGCTTATTCCTCTTTTTTTGCTACGATAAACCTTTGTGAAGTACCCTGTGGTGACTTTTTTTTGCGTGACTTCCGGCTTTCGTCAAGTTTTCTCGTGACGTCGGCCTTCGGAGATTAGTTGGCCTGCGGACGACACCGAAGGATCCGCCGCACGCGAGAAAAAAATACGTCATTGAAATACCACTTACAACATTGTCAGAACAACAGCATATATAGCCTAACTCTATCAAACAGTTGTTGTGGTGGTTGTTGTTGTTTTTTTTTGCATTTCCAATGTTTATTTGTATTTGGGCAAGCTCTCGTAAGAACTTCTCGTAAGCGGCCAGCTCCAGTAACTGACACCTTTTTTTCGCGTCCCGAAGGGTTTGTCTGTCATTCGTAAACAACTACTAACTACTAAACAACTAAAACAATGTAACTACTTCACCGACCAATCAGCGCTTCTGACCGGATTTCGGACAGATTTTACGTCATCAGTATGGAATTTCTGTCGCCGTGATAGACCATTTTCTACCTTGATATCATTTGACTACCGTGATGGAACATTTTCTTCCTTGATATCATTTTACTACCGTGTCGAACCGTGATGTGACATTTTCTACCTTGATATCATTTGACTACCGTGATGGAAAATTTTCTACGTTGATATCATTTTACTTCCGTGATGGACCATTTTCTACCTTAATATCATTTGACCACTGTGATGGAACATTTTCTTCTTTGATATCATTTTATTACCGTGATGTGGCAATTTCTAGCTTGATATCAATTTTATTAGTACCGTGTTGTGACATCTCATTTTATCTAGTTGCGGTGATGTAACATTTTCCAAGTTAAAGTAAATTTATTTATATATTAACATTTTTTTCTTAATACTTTTCACAGTATTTTTCAAAAAAAAAAAATCCAGTGAGCAGTACGAAGCAACGTGAGTGTCTATGATTTAATCTGGAAATGTGCAACGTTTAATCTTGGGGCTCATGCATTTAACGCCTTTCCTGTTTATCACGTACTTCGTATTTCTCATGTCCGGATTGAAAAAGATATTTTCCATCATGGCAGTAAAATAATATCAAGGCAGAAAAGGTCACATTACGGCAGTAAAATGATATCAAGGCAGAAAATGTCACATTACGGTAGTAAAATGATATCCAGGAAGAAAATGTCCCACCATGGTAGTCATGATAGCGGAGCTCCTTGCGCGCGCGAAGCGCGCGAGCGGAGCACCATTACTAAGATAAACCAGCCATCCGAGAAATTTTGGTTATCACGTCAGCGTACGTCCGTCCGTACGGACTTTCCGGGTAGTGGAAAGTAGTCCGCATGGACTCTTGGGGTAGGGGAAAGTAGAGATTTTTTGGCGGGAAATCGCATGGCACAACGTCGCCCAATTATATCGCGCAACTGGTTTTGAAAAAAGAAATTTCAAAGCAACTTAGCAAAAAGATTTTTCGACAGAGCCTTTATAACTTTTTATTACAACTTACGAAAGCTATTATGTCAACAAACATCAGCAGAGAGATTTTAGCGTGTAGATGACAGGTTTTAAGCAGAGAGCAAAGAGAAGGTGAACGGCAGGGAACAAGAGTCAACACGCGTAGAACAAGCGAAGACGATCGCCAAAGAGAGCGCCTTAGAAGTAGAAGAAGAAGACAACATTTTAGCGAAGAAAGTCGGCAAGTAGAAAGAGTCAGAACGAGAAGAAGGAGAGAAAATTATAGTGAAAAACGCCGGCAAGCAGAACGAGACAGAGCTAGAATGAACAGACAAAGGCAACGCGAAAGAGAAATACAAAGGCAAAGAGAACGGCAGCAACATAATGACATGATGACAGAAAGTGTTGTGTTAATGTCACCATGGCCCCGCGTTATTAGCATTTTGATTTCAAACTGATCTCGGACGCGAAAATTCAGCCAATCATTTAACAATACAAGCGGGGAAGACAGAGGCTTTTCACTTTTCTCACCATAGTCACACGTTGATCACGCTCTACGACCGTCCAATGTTTATGCTCTGATTGGTCAAAATTTGACAGGTGAGTTCATGCAGAAAATTTATACAGCATCTTGAACCTTGTTTACTTTCACAGCTGAAGCTGACAGAGTATTTTGTCAACTTGTGATGTTTTTTACTGTCTTTTCCCACTGGATGCTGAAAATGAAATACAGCTGCTATCAATAGTCTTCTTTGATTCATGGCTGGTTTGTTTATTGAATTTTTGGTTGGGAAATGCGCCGGTTGTCAAAGTTGGAAATCCGATTTCGGATGCATCGTTTTCGTTTTTCACCTTGCTGGATGCGGGGTTGAAAAGAACCTCAAGCGATTCTGGCCTTACCACCTGCTTACTTGATAGCTTTCAAGAGCTGCATCTCGAATGGTAAGCCTGAGTAATTATTGTATACAGTATATGTTTGTTTTTTTTTATATCTAATTTCATGAAGTCGGGCGCAGTTTATGAGGCTAATTTATGCACGTTTGTATTAAGATCTGAGACAATGATCTGATCTAGTATATATAAGCTTACAGAGCTTTAAAAAGCCTTTAGTCGATATTTTCTCTCCGCATATAGAATGAAAAAACGTTCCGAAGAGTATTTAGTTATAATTTTGGCGGTAGAAAGAAAGCTTTGAGCGATTTTCTTGCCTCGAGTTCATCTCTGAAAACAGTAAACACCAGGAAGCCGGCTAAAAGCTTTAGGCTTAAGCGTAAAGACTCAGGATTTTTAGAGACGCTTTAATACTTGTCTTTGTGAAAGAAAATTGTTGTCTCTGTAAATGTTTCACCGAATTACATTTCTTTTATTGATTGTTGGTAGTCTCTTGCAATTGCTTTGCTGTTTGTTTTCAGTTGTTCACAGACAACGCTTGCAGGAGTACTCAAAATGCCGCACGTTTGCACATCGTTATAAAAAAAATAAACAATAAATTCTTTATTATGTTGAAGCGTAACTCTTTTAATGTTCACTGAAAATTTGGCGCTTGTCAAAAGTGACAACCGTTTGGCCGTATAGGTGATTTTGGAAATTTTTTGAACGGTTTTGCTAAAGGCCCACGCGTGCTTCGTACGGTTCTGAATATTGAATGAGTGCAATTTGTCTTGAAAAATTGTGAAATACTGCATTTTGTCTGAGGTCTGTATGATAAAAACAGCGCCTCATATTACTGTTTCACCTCAGATGTGATGCATAAAAAGTATGAAATGTTGGTTTACACGCTCCCAGAGTTGTTGGCAAGATTTTTTTAAGTAGACTTGTCGAACGCAAAAAATTCGGCCTGATTTGTTTTTTCCATGAATTCGTTTTCCAGGCCTAATCTACTTTGATCAATAGCTATTATGGCTCTTAAATGTGATCGACGATGATTGCTATTTTTTGGGTGTATATATACCGGCTATCAATTCGATGAAAGATTTCTTTTCACTCTAAAATCACTTAGCCTTAGCTTTCCCTAAAAAGTCACATATGTGCCCTTAAGCTAACTGATTTGTGGATTACAAGTTTATTGTTTGATTTAAATCATAAATTTATTAATGGGAGCTTCGCTTTTAGCCCTGGCTAAATCTATATATTATCAAGGTAGAAAATGTTCCATCACGGTAGTAAAATGTCACATCACGGTATTAAAATGATGTCAAGGAAGAAAATGTTCCAGCACGGTAGTAAAATGATATCAAGGTGAAAAATAACAATGGTAAGTGGATTATATCACAAGAACATTTCATAGGAGATGTTACACCAAATGAAACATCACGGTAACAAATAATTTTGAAACAAGCGGCGCGGCATAATTTGCATCATCAGTATGGAATTTCTGTCGCTGAGTCGCAGACGTTCCTCCGCGCGAAACGTCCCCAGCGGCGAAGAGCGAGGAGAAACGGATGTTTTCGCAGGCTAGATCAAGCGAGGTTCGTCTGCTTCTCCCGCCATAATTTTGATTTATTTGTGTACCCGTGAAAACTCCTATCATTTTTAAGTCACTTAACGGAGTCAGTAAACAAAACACCTTCAGGAATGTTGAGCGAGACAATCGGCATCGTGAAAACACAACCGGTGTCCGCTTACGAGAGCGTTTTCGTTAAAGTTGAAACTAGTTATTGCAATGAAAGTAGATTTTTGATGTTCTCTAACTGCAGTTGTTGAAAGTTTATTGTTTTCAAATAGCTCCGCTTTTAGGCTTGGCCAGATCTATATAATATGTGGAACCTCGATAGTGACCAAAACTATGACGAGGTCCTCGAGAGTCTCCTCTGATCTGACGGGTCACACAGGTGAGTCGGTTCAAACCCCGGGAAAGCCAAAATAATAATTCTTTCTTCCACGAAAAAGTTGAAGAATAAATCAAAGAAATCGAAGTAATCTCGAGATATCTCGAACTAATTCGGCTCTTACTTCGTCAAATACCCGAAAAAAACCGAAAATCTACAGACTTTGCGTGCCCAATCTTGTCAAAAAATGGCAACTTTGATACATTCTTGAGCGTCGCGAATCCTTTACTTCGCGCTCCGCCGAAGTAATTATCGAGTGAAAGGCTACATGTCCTAAGCCGCCTTTACGCGAAAGAAGTTGAAACTTGACAAACAAGCAAATTTAACTCAAATGTCGTAATCTTCATCAAGATTTGCATAAAACCGCGACAAGCTTAATTCACAGAATGAATTGCCGAGCGGCACCGTTCATCTGTGAAAATCTCGGAACGTGGCGAGCAAAGGCTACATACACTGTACATGCAGGATAAATCTTCTAACATGAAAACATCGACTAACACTTATTGAAATCTTGGCGAACCCCGACGATTCAAACAGTTACAGAACACCGCACCGCAAGCACTAATCGACGGTGCGAATATCTGAACGGCTACGTGACTGTACAACATCGTTCCTTCGGAAACTTAGCTTCTTAGATCCTCGATCCTCGCATCTCGAAACTCGAGGCGTTCGAGCTTCGAGACGCGAGGATCGAGTCTCGAGTTTCGAGCATCGAGTGTCAACTTACTTTTGAGCGGTACTGTAGTAAACTAAAGAACGCCACTAACTTACTTTTCTTTCTCCAAAAAGCTATACATTCACTTTTAAGGACTACGGGGAAAGTACCCCGCTGTTTGCGCATTAACTACATGGCGTGCAGACGCATTTTCCACAAAAGCTAGCACTGGTGTATTAATCATTTGTAAAATTTGGTCTGTATGAACAACCGATCAGTATAGTAATGGAACGACGATAGCTTTAACTATAATTTTAGCATAGTGCAATTGCTTTAAACAGGTCATATTGACTTTAGCTGTGAAATTCTGTAGTGGAAAAATTATGCACTGCAGAAGTGAACTACATTTTACTTACGTTTGGCGCGCAAAAAGGAGCAAAGAAATGGAAGGAAAAACAGCAGTCTTGTTAAACTCATTTTCACTGCCGGACCGTGTCTCCATTTAATTTTGTTTCTATTCCTTGAGAAGCGGAATTTATATACCCTAACAGGAAACATGTGAAGTTTTGTACGTGCTGCCCTTTTCTTAACGGTTTAATGTTAAAGAGGATTAGGTTGGTATAGATTGGAATCAATGATATCACTTACGCCAATTGGGTTTGGAAAGCACGCACCAAGCGTAGGCTTTTGTACATTATGCTTTTGCTTCCCTACTAAAATGCTCCACCTTAATGTTCCTTTTCTCCCACTAAAATGCTGGGTCTCCCCAAAAAAGTCACTAAAATGCTCGGATAATGCTCATTATACAAACGGTTTTTTAAATTAATTTCAAAGTTTACACTTACAAAAACGTGCAAGTGTTGCAAGTAACAACGACAACGTGTACAAGTTCATAAATACAGCCAAAAAAACCAGCTGTATTAGGTTTTTTGTGAATTTTGAATTTTAGTCTTCATTTTGTTAAAAAAGGAGGAGCTCATGGGGCATGGGCTCCTGAAAAAAGTTAATTTCTATTTTATAGAGCTATTTTATTTTCTCGGAAAATTAATTTTCCGGGGAAAATGCCACTAAAATGCTCGAATAATGCTCAATGCTTTTGCCTTACTAAAATGCTCGAAAAAATGCTAGCATAATGTACAAAAGCCTAACCAAGCGTGCGGGTTACAGTTTCACAAACCGACTGATAGAAAATCTCTTCCATAAACGCTCAACCATTTAATTTGACCCTGCAGTAGAAGGACCCAGTAACTGAAAGTGTGGCATGATCCGTTGGAGAAACTTGAAAAAGTAGAAGAAAATAAATGGATTATCTCCAATGAAATGCTATATTGTTTTAAGCTTCTCAAACGTTTGATTATCAGGGTCGCCCTTCCTCCTTGTTAACAGGCCCCAAGTCAGCTAATGGCTCAGCAAGATTAGACGGACGCTACATATGGCTCCATACTCCAAACTGACATTTCCTTCTCACATGAAATTTCCCCTTTCCAACATGAAATTTCTCTGTGTCCTGAAATTTCTGCTCGTCAAATGTTCATGAAAGTCAATTTCTTTTCAATTTTTAAGGAAAGAAAATTCCAGGTCTGCACGAGTAGGATTCGATCCCGCGTTGGACCTGCAGCCCACCACCTCAGTAAACATTAGTTTTTATATCAGTTAGGACAAATGTGATCGTAAAGATTTTCTTTCGTACAAGGAGGCACTTTGAAATTAAATTTAAGAAATCCATGTCTGTTTAACAAGAATATGTTAAGGTTGACTCTGTATTAACTATTGAGGTTGGAAGAATCTGCAATCGCTAGTGAAAGTTTGCAGCTAACCGTGACCATAGTGCCATGGAAAAGGTTAGCCGGAAGTCACGAACATGTGTAAACTTACAAATTCTATTTTCATGTTATCGAAATCAACTTCATGTAGTATGAGTACGGCATCGCGAAAAGGTTAGCCAGAAGTCACGAACAGGTGTAAACTTACAAATTCTATTCTCATGTTATCGAAAGTAACTACATGTAGTATGAGGACGACAGCGCGCAAACATGTAAATGTCATCTTCACTTTCTCACTGGCTTTTTATATTCAGGTTCAAGTAATAGTAGACACCCAAAAACCTACCAAACAAGCTTGCAACTAAATAGGTCTAAATAGCGGTAAATAAGAAATACTGGTAATGTTACCTGGTGGAAGTCTGGCTGTTGTTGGAGATATAGTCGTTGGTGGAGAAAGAGTCGTTGTTGGAGGGAGAGTCGTTGTAGGCGATGTGGTTGTTGGATTCGGCGTCACTGAAAGTATTGGAAAAGAATCAAAAACGCGATAAACAAGCAATGAAACTACTGCTGTAATATAATTACAAATTCTGTAATTTGTAAACTTCCGTAACATTGATTAGTTTAATTTTTCACCTCATATTATATTGTATCCGTCGCCGTAATTTTTATGCCATCTTCGAAAAATTGTAATTGAGGAGGCCTAATTAACATAAGCTCTATAGTTTCTTTTAGGCCTCCTCCTACATTTTTTTTGGCATCTTTTTGTAATTATTGTAATCGTGTGGCGAATAAATAAAATACCTAAAATACCTAAATTGCTGAGTCATCTAGTTGCCCTTTCTGTCTTCGACTCGACGTTGTAAGTAACAGAAAAAGTGATACGAAAAGAAGTTCTAAACGGCGTATTACAAAACGTTGTTGAGCGATTAGGGATACCTTTTAGGCCGAATTTATCAGTAAACAACAGCAACTTTGACTGATTAGATATTTGTTCTCCCCCTCGTATAGCCTGAGTATCAGGCCTTCTTAAGGGGCTAGAGGAGAGAAGATATCCCCTTTTCCCCAGAAACGCCTGATACTCAGGCTACCCCTCGTATTGCATCAAATATAGACCCGGAATCGATATTTTGATCGTAAGGTGATGACAGACAGTAAAGGTTTCCGCTCACTTATTTATGTAAAACAAATTAAAGATGATAGAAAGGTGGCTTTTTCAGTAACGTTACTTTATTCTGAATTTTTCCTGCTTGCGCTCGATCATGAGAATAGTTTGCTCGTATAAGGCGTTGAATTTGTATTTCGGCAGTCGGGTAAGGCTGCATAAGTTGTTAAGCAGTTCATGGAGTTGAAATTGAATAAGTGTATCTATGTCTGTTTAAGAGTGCAATATGGCCGCCGTTTCATTGTTTTGGAACAACAAAATGGCTGCCGTGACGTCTTGTGAAAACTCTCTATATATTTTATATATTCTCTACATTGACTATTATTGTTAGACCTTGTTACCACACTGTGTGCTATATTATCATTATTCTAATTATTATTATTATTATTAATACTATTATTATTATTATTATTATTAAAACACAGGGGTTTACGTCACAAATCTTTGATTAATTTTCTTTGAATAAAATGAGTCAGAGAAAAGCATGCAGTGTCCTTTCTAGTGTATAATGAGTCAGCCCAGTCAGTGAGAGAGGCGGAGTACGCCTTGTTAAAACGCTTTTCGACAGAGAACTAACCAATACCTGGTGGGCAACCTAAGAGTTCCATTCTCATGGAAATATGCTCGTGCCACTTTCTAGGATGAACCCGGATGTAGCGTGCTTGAATGGGTGGAACAAAAACGTGCAACACTTCTGTGTCATGGTCACTGTTTCCCTTTAAGACCTACAGTTTTGAAAAGAGGATAACGGTTATATTTTATAAAAGATAATCTTATTATAGTCACTCAATCCTCTTCATCATAAAACACTACAAAATTTATCATCTGAACTTACGATTACGATGCGTTCAATATTGACTACTACAAAGACTTAAATGAAATACCATCGACTTCTTTGGCAATCTCCCTGCAAGTAACCATCCACCGTCAGTTACTCCTTTTCCCAAACACCATTATTTTTCTCTCAAAACCTTCTACACTGGCCCCCGGCTTAGGAAAGCACCGTTTGAATCCAACGGCGGTAACGTTTGGTAATAAAAACCGAATACTATTTACTTCATTCTCCAGAAAGAGACCATTTCAGACAGGATGATCTTGGTTGATGCAGATAGTGTAGAGTTGCGCCATTTTCCAAGTTTCAAAAACCCTCACTTTCAGAACGAGGCTAATTGCAAACCCTTTCGTGTTTCATTTGCATGATAATAGAAAGTTATTTTCATATAAATGGCTTCACACTTAATCTCGCTTTGAACGGAGGTTTGGAGAACACTCGGAAATGGCCTATTCGATTTTTATTTGTTAAAGTATAAAATGATCTAGTGAAAACTGTTCTCTCCTAACTGTGACTGCCCATATAATATATGTAATGTTTAAAACAAGAACAGCAGTGTTTGAAACAACACGTGCTGAGAGTGTTTAAAACGTTAATCACCGTTTAGTCAGGTTGATATGATATATGAACGGTTGACACTAGTGTACCAATACCTTTCTTAATATCAACTTTACTGTTCATATTGTGGAATTATATTATACTTTATTACATTTTTTGACGCATCGTGTGGCAGAGGTGGCCTTTTCGTGGTAGACAAACGGATGAAACTGAGGCTCAAAGGACTAGGGCAAAGGCAATTTCTATTCTTTACAAACCATGTTTTTCTTGTAGGCTGTGAGGGCGATGCCGTCGTTACTGTAGGAGATAGTATAGCTCTTCACTTACTAACAGGTGTCGCGTTTTTGTCCCTGGGTCTTAATTCCTGTCACCTGTGTTTTTTTCTCCAAGGTCCACTTGTAGCCGCTGATTGTAGTTATCATATTTTGCAGACCATGCACCAGCGTTGCCTCCTTCAGCCTCGAGGTTCAGTCTCCCATAGTAAGAACGTGTTCTGTTGTTATACGCGGACGACGCTGTTATCTGCGGATCGGGTATGTTTTTGTTCTCCATCCCGAGAGAGTTTGAGCAAACTGTGCATATGTGATAAAATTTGTTTAGAGACTGCCTGTATTTTTACTACACATCACCGGAGGTCATTCACATGCAGACTTTGCATGCTTGGTTCTCTTGCAATTAGAACATTTAGAAAAGTCAACGTGACGACACTGACGACACGACAAAGCATGCAGATCTAAAAACCTTATTAACCAATGACAGAACGGTAAATGAAGCACCGGATGTCACGTTCAGTTCTTTTCCCGCGCTTTTGCGTTCTCGTGCGTTGTCTTTTCTGAATCTGCGTCATGTCTTTGACCTTTTGTAACCCTGAGAAACTGGCCTACGTGGCAGGTGTCCAAAGGGGAGGGAAGGGAGGGAAAAGAAGAGGAGATTTGGGAGAGAAAGAAAGGAAAGGCTCTCTCTACTTTTTCCCTTTCGCTTTTCTCCCCTTATCCCTTCCCTTTTTTGTGCCAGTCCGCATTCTGTGCATTTCATTTTGCCTTTCCGTTTTACATGGTTTATACCAGAGCCAAGAACAAGTAGCATAACAAGTAAGTAATATGCAAGAACAATCTCTTTTAGAATAGCAGAAGATCTTGCTCGTAGGCTACTTTTAGAATTTCCGTTGTTCCGTAGAATCATTCACGGCAAGCCTATGTTAGGAGACCACTGTTCTCAATTGAGAGTTGAACCTAATGCCGCTGTTGCTGTGAAATTTCTTCTTTGCTGCGCCAGTTATCGATGAGCAAGAAAGAAGAAGGATAAAAAACGCCTCCTTTACTGATTGGAGGATCAAACCTTTGAACCCCAGTTGTAACTTGCTTACCTACCGTTTTTCCATCCTCCCCTACCCACTTTCAACCCTCGCGAGGTACGCTATGACTTGCTTTCAGGATATGGCTGCGCTTGCCTTATAGGTAGCCTTTAGCTTAAATGTTTCAATATTCCACTGGAGCTTTCAATGCAAAGCAATTTATATCCTTAGTTAACTATTAGTTGTAAAGACAATAATTATTAGCTATCGGACAACCCAAGAGCTCAATCCGCATGGAAATATGGCCATTCCACGTTTCAGGATGTACACGAATATATCTTGCCTTGATGGATGGTGAAAACATGCCTAAAACCACAGAGTTTTGATCTCTGTTTGCCCGTAAGACCTGCAGAAATGGAATAAAAGTGGACCCTTTTAACGTAAAAAGCACATTGGTGATCATCCTTTTCACTATTGTTATATTCTGCCTTTTTAGCAAATGAGCTACACTTTCTGTTGACTTTTGAACCGATTGCTTTTCAAAGCAGACTCCGTGATAACAAAAAGACTTTGGTTTTCCACTCTTAAAGAGAAAACGGCTGCCCTTAAATGTTAATCAGTTTTCTTTTGTTTTGGGCTGAGAGAGAATCACTGTTATATGGCTTCCGTGACTGCTTGTTGGTTGTTTTAGGTCTGAAAGGTTAATATTGGTACAGCTTGAAGGTTTTTGAATTTGCTTAAGTCATACAAATACCTATTTCGTTTGCAGGTTTGACGGCACTTTTTACAGTGTTCACTTCATAGCCTGTTTCGGCCATATGCTGTGAAGGTAATCCCGTCATAGCTAGAGGAAACAGTATAGCTTTTGACCCACTGGTAACGGTCTTGTCTTCCTTGACTTTGTATCGCCTGCACTTACATTTCTTGCGCAAGATCAACTCGTAGCCACTGATGAACGTCATTTGTTTTGGAGGACCATGCGCCAGTCTTACCTCCTCCAGCCTTGAAATTGAGTCTGCCATTGGATGGGCCGTGTGCGGCGTCGTACTCACTGGAAGCTGTGATCTGGGCATCGGGTAAGTCTCTATTCTCCTTCCCCAGAGGGTAGGAACATCCTGTGTAGAAACCAAATGACTGATTCATGGGGATATGCATAGATAAAAATATAACTGGACCAAAGTTGATCAAATTGCTCAAGCGCCTTATTCAATGCGTTAATTGGAATTCTTGAACTGACAAGAGATGATCGACAATTATCTTGAAGCAGTCGTAAATGTGACTAATGCTTTTCGACTTTTGTATACGTTAGGTGTTCAGCGGGCACTATTCCCGATGTAATAAATCATCTGTAATAAATCATCTGTAGTAACACCAAAAAAAAATTCTTATGGGAGCCCGAGAAAATGAATGTCAAATTTCACAAAATTACATCTTACACATCAAATTTTCAGAATTTTACCTGTGTAATCACAATTCTTGTGAAATTTGAAATTCATTTTCTCGGACTTCCATGTGAAATTTTCTTTGGTGTTACTTCAGATGGTTTATTACATCTTTAGCCCTTGAAAAATGTGAAAAAGAAGGCAATCATGATATTCTTTAAATTATTCTGGTACGAGGTTTTTGTCCCCTGAAAATTAAAATTACTCAATTTCCTCGTGGATTCCGTCTTAACACAACACGATCATGTGCCCGTGGGCGTACCCAGCAATAGTGTTTAGGCTCCAAGTGTTAACGTACCCTGGATACCAGAGGTTTTTCTGGCGTGCGGCAGGAATTTTCGGTGTCGGCCTACGGCCGAATATTTTTTAGGATTAATTGGTGTACATGAATTTTTTCATTTAATTTTCCCTTGCGCGAATATTTTTTAGTACTCGCCCGCACCCCCCCCCCCCCCTAAGTTTTCTAATGCTCCGTCCCTAACTGATTGAGCTAGCAAGCCAACTGGGAGCTAGTCATTTATATTGGTTCACTAGCATAGTGTTACCCTGTTTGAACCGTGACTTTTAAGCTCTGTAACAAAAGGTTCTTGCAAGGGACCTTGACCACTTTGGGGAATTACTGGCTGGTCTTTTCCATCGTCTCAAGTTCTTTAAGGCTACCTCTTGGTGTACATTTGAATAAAGCAGGGGAGCATAGAGGGTTAGGAGCACGGGAAAATAGGCGTATGGGAGGCGGGAGTTCCCGTTGGGTGGGAAGTGGGAGAAATATGGGGAAAGTATGCAACAATGCTTAATATTTTGCAATAAAAAAAAGAGTCAAATGGAGAAAGTCAAGAAAATGGGCAGGAGCCGGGAATGCAAAGTACAGGAGATGGGAGGTTTGGACCCCCTACAGAAAAAAACATTTAATTATCTTGATCAAAATAACGATGACGCATAACATTATTTAACATTAGTTTGTGCAAACGTTTTGGTAATTGACAACACACCACAAGCTCTTTGCTTTAAACTCTTGAAAGTCACTGCCCTCAATAAGTTTGTCACATGGTTGTTTATGTCTGCCTATTCTTGTAAACGACACACTTTAAGCTGCAGCCGCTTTTGAGAATATTTCCTGAGGTGGCCGCTTATTTGAGTTTTGACTGTATTCAAAGACTTCAATATTCCAGGAGCATCTAAGCATACCCCTAACCTCCAACCCTATGGATTTTTAGGGGTTAAAAAACTGCCCCATATAAGAAAAACATAGGGTTCCAATGGTCCACTTTGGAGGTCTAAATTGATTGTCTTAGAAGATGGCAAAAATACGAGACACAAGTAGATGATTATTATATTGTAAGTTCTGACTTGTTAACTTCATAAATTATTTATCAGAGTTATGACAAATCAATAGGTAGTAATTGAGTCACAAGCACACCTCTGTGTAACCCCAAATGGAAAATTTAATTGTGCAATTAACTTTTGATACAAACTCCTGCTCAGCTAAGGAGTAGTCTCTAGAAATTAAGGCTTTACCAGGTGGCACTGACCTCTATTAAAGCAGCCACTTGTCCCTTCCCTGAGGGCAGCTGCTTTATAGTGCTTGCACTGTATAATATTTTTGAATGAAAACTGCGTGAACATTCAACATTCGAGAACTGTTGATGACTCATGCTTCCTATCCTCAAGATCAGACTTACATGCACCTTTGCAAAATAAATTAGAAAAACAAATGGCTTGATTTAAGGCAGAATTTTTAATGACTTTTCACATGTAAGTGTTTATGAATGTGATTTTCTGTCAGTGTTAGATGATCATGAGTGTTAAAAAATGTGCTTTGCCCCACCCATAGCTTTGTAATAAGACCTTCAGCAATAAATACCCTATTGTGGAACTCACAACAACCAAGTTGTTATGGCTACGTTTTCAAGAAAGTAGCTATAAACAAAGGAATGTTCTCGTGTTACAGACTGTTATAATTGTATTAACAAGGGTTATTGTATTATTATTGTATTAGCAAGGGTTAGGGTCACTAGTTTTCCTTTTACTTGCTATCCTCTCTAGAAAGTCATTATCTTTAGTTGTTTAGTTTGCAGAAACTAAACTATGTCTGTTTAATATGAACTTGAACAGTACTGACGGTCAATGTCTAAAATATGCCAAACAAGAAACGTTTGCAAATTCAAGCAAGTAAACTTGCTTCAACTCCTTTGTGAAGCTAATCTACAATGTAGCTAGGCAGTTCTGACCTTTGAAAATTCTGGAAAATTTAAGAATCAAAGAAAAAAAGGGGTAGATAAATATACATTTAGGATAGGAGGATACATTTAAAAATTTACCCAAATAGTGAGTGGATGTCTTTTTTTAATATAAAAGAACCAGCAAAGTTAGACAATAATCCGAGGAAAAGCTTTCCTTGATATAGACAGCGAGTGACCATCGCTTTGCCCCTTTACGATTTCTTAAAGCATGGATAATAATCAGCTTTAAAGGGGCCAGGGTAACAACTATTTTCTTGTGGTGGCAATTAAAACAACAATCAAAATTCACCAATACTGACCTTAATAAACACTGCAGAAAGAAATTTGCCACCATGCACTTTTCAAAATGATAATGATCTACATATATGTCAAAAATTGTGTAATTTGCCGTTCACTGTGTTTTAGTTGTAACTCCCTATTCCATATTAAAAAACATTTCCGCCCCACTCTCTTTTTGTAGATTCTTAACCACTCTGGATGCGATATTATTGCTATATCATTTTGTCTCGGTGATGACATGTTAAACGTTTACTTTTTTATGCATCTACGATAGTAAGATTAGGTCAATGTCCCATTCTAAAACTGTTGCAAGGGAAAAAGAAAAAAATTGCAATGAGAGGTCATACATACCCCTTGTGCAATATTTTATGTGATGTTAATTGAAATTTTATTGTACGTTAATTTTGCTTTTCTCATTATGTTAAATTAGTCATTTCTTACTGTATCCAGGTGTATGTGTTTTGTGGTCTACAATGTAGTTCCTTAGTTTGACAGAAGAAATAATTGACCAGTTCAAGTCTAGGTCTAGTTACCCGCATAAAACAAGAAGACTAGAACCAGTCTTAACTTGCTCCGCAGATTTCCCCATGCGTTAGCCTGCGTAATAAACAATTATTGGATGAGGTTTTTGTGATATTCAGAATAATCAAGGTCGAGGTAGATAACCCTTACCGAGACCTTGATTATTCTGGATATCACAAAAACTGAATCTAATCATGAATTGTTTTATTATACATTGAAGGAATCCTTTCTTTCTCTCTTCGACATGAAATGTTTTCAAAGTTTGTGCCAACTCTTTCTTTTCCTCAGGTTCTCTCAGTTTTTTCTCTTTCATGTAATCAGCAAACAGCTCCTTTGCCACCTTGTCTTTGCCACTCCTTGTCTTGTCTATTTTTTGATGTCTTCCGCGGTCAACGAAGTAAACCTGGAAGTCTAGTTTTTGCTTCTTCACGGACGGCAAACAACACAAAGCGCGCGAACTTGACATGATTACCCTTAGAAATCATGCACCGCGGTCATACATGACACGATTACTCGTGACCTTGAGTGTCCTTGACATGATTATTGTATAATCTGCAGCAAGATGATGTCCCAGGCGCTGATTTCGAAAATTCACTGTACGCTTTCGGCCAATCAGAAAAGAGATAGTGAGTTGAATGTATAATAACAGGTGTAACTGGTGGATGGCGCATGACCGAACAATAGGTGAGGCCTCAAAGGTAGTGGGGGAAAAGTCGCGGTCCCAAAACTGAAAGGACCCGCCAGATTTTAGGCGTGGACTCAAAATTGTTTGCTTTCTTTACAAATTAAACTGTTAAGTGATTTGCATTCATAAATTTCCAAATTAGAGGTCAATGCAAGATTCTATAGTCCATTTTAAAGAGCTTGACATTCGCTATGCAATTTATGTTACAATAAATTGAAACTTTGCGAGCCGTTTTGCAAGCGAGTCGGGTGCGTTCTTAGCATAACGACCATATATTAAAATTGTTAAAACTGATTTCATCTGTTTCTTAAAACTCGCCTCAATCATAGAATAATTGCTGGCTTTTGTTTGTATTTATAGCTCTTCCTTCTTCGACAAAGATATTTAAATTAGCAATGTTAAAGGTAACGTAAACGGTCTACATTAAGCCCCTTTCTTCTTAGAAATATGTTTTCCAAATATCGACGATTTAAAATCTTAAATATCTACATATGTGTGCCAGTGGTTACATTACGACAACCTCTGAAAAATAAGAACCTATTAAGAAGCCAATCAACCTGAGCTGTGAAAAACTACCCTAAAATATAGGAACCTGTTCAGCCTGACCTCGAGAATTCTAGGTTCTTATATGCGGGTTTTTACTGTAATACTAGTCCAGTGCCCTAATAATTTGTTCTCCCCCGCCCCACCCCCCAAAAAAGTCCTGTTTACGACTTTTCATTGAACTAGATAAAATAGAAGAGGTTTTTAAATTCTTAAATGACAAGTGAAAGGTTAAATAAAGTCAATAGTTCTTCTTTTATTAGGATAAAAAGTCCCGGATTACAGTTCAAGGCAGTCTGTTGTGACATTTAAACATCAAACAAATTGAGAACTCAAAAGCTTGTAATTCCAATATCAAACACAACTTCTCTTCATTAAGCAGGTTGACCTATATAAACTGTCATCGACTGTGATGTTTTGATTCCTCATCCTTCATCGTCCTTAGAGTCTTCTTGTATATATGTTGTGGTTCAATTTTATCCTTGGTTTAATTTTTATTTTCCTTTGTTTTTGGGCATGGTAATATATGATAATCAGTTTGAAACAAAGGAAAATAAAAATTAAACCAAGGATAAAATTGAACCACAACATAAACGCCCGGGGGGGGGGGGGGGGGGGGGGGGGCGGGTACTCCCATACATTACCTATACGGGTATGTGCCACCCAAAGAAGTCGTGATTTTGAAGCTCCTGATTTAGAACTGGGTATCCATTTCAGAAGCTTTTTCTAGGACGGGGCATAATATTTCGAACGCACCAAAGCTCCACTTTTGTAAGCAGCCATTTGAAAGTATTCAAGGACAGATTGCTTTTAAAAATACGGTTCAGTGCGTTAACAAGCAAACCGTTGTACTCTTTGTTGCACCCTAGAACGGAGTATAGAAAATTGGCCCATTTCTAGAACGGGGTATCAGTTTTAGGGCGAATTCTAGAACGGGGTATAAAAAATTGGCCCATTTCTAGAACGGGGTATCAATTTTAGGGGAAATTTTTTCAAGAATGGTGTGCCAATTTAGAGTCCCGGGCGGCACATACCCACCCAAAAAATACCCAAGTGCCCCCCCTCCGGGTATATACGTTAATATCTAGATTTACTCCCTTATATTTTCATACTTTGAAGCTTAATTTATCTAATTTTGGGCTTTTCCCTCTGCTCTGGTTCCCTTTAGTATGTGCTGTTTTTCTGCTTTATCTTAGCTTCAGTGCTGTGCGATTAGCTTTCGTTGTTGACTGAGAGATAAACGAATAATTACAAAAAAACGTTGTCTTAAGTCTAATTCGAAAACGTTACGCTTTTGGACCCTAGGAATTTCTTTACTTTTTCAATGTTTTTTTTTCTTTTAATCTAAATTTTCTATCGACTACTCATGCACATGATGATAAAAAATTGAAGACGTCGAACTTTAACCTGCAAAAAGGAAAGAAGGGAACACTCACGTTATTACAAGTTGCAAATATGCGAATTAATGAGGCTAAGTCGTAAGAGCGCTTTCCATTTACTCCTACGTCTCCCTTAATCCTATAACACTAGTTTGTTAAATTGCATCTGTTTCAAAGTAGATCCTTTTTGATTTTCGAAGCCCATGATTTCCTAAGTATGACAAGTTTAAAGGCACGACGCGTCATTCCATAAAATTGATTACATAATTGTAAAAGAAATTGTTTGGGCCTGTGACTTTCTAATAATAAGAGGAGTGACCTGCAGTTGAAAGGCTATGCGAGTAAATTGTCTACCGCTGTGGTAAAAGTAAGTGGGAAGTTGTTTGTTAATTAAGAAGAAAACGAAGAAGATTGTCAGTACCTGACGGACATCCCAATAGTTCCATCCTCATAGAAATATGGCCACGCCACGTCTTAGGATGCACCCGAATGTAGCGTGCATTTATGGAAGGGTGCAAAACGTTCAAAACCACGGTGTTGCGGTCCGTGTTTCCATTAAAGACCTGGAGCAGGTAAATGATAGAGAAGTGTTAAGGTTAAACTAGTTAGTTACTTGTGGAGGGTAACAAACAGTGTTGCTAAGTTTTTAATGTGGGCCTGAGGTTTTGAGAGAATTTCATGTTACCGAGTCGAGATTGAATTAGTTAATTGCTTGAGTTTGTTTTGCAACGATTTTGATTTTTTTCCATACCTTGCCGTTCTGATAAAATGTATAGGTGGTTCCGTCGCTGCTGTAGGAGATAGTAAAGCTCGTAACCCATTGATCCGCGTCTTGTCGTCCCTGGATCTGTATTCCTGTCACCTCGGTTTTAGCTGCAAGATCCACTTGTAGCCACTGATTAACGTCATTGGTGCGGGCGGACCATGCGCCAGTCTTACCCCCTCCAGCCTTGAAATTGAGTCTGCCATTGGTGGCGCCGTGTATAGCGTTATATTCGGTTGAAGCTGTGATCTGGCCATCGGTTATTTTTCTGTTCTCCATCCCGAGAGGGTCGGAACATGCTATACAAAGAGAATACATTTGCTTAGACAACTATAGTGGTAGTTGATGTTCAACTGTTTTTGCACGATTATTACGTTAAGGACTTGCAATTTGGATGCCTACTTGCACTTTCCTGTGGTGTATCATTCACAGCACAATGTACGAAAAATTGTTGTAAAAGTTCCACATGCAACAAAGTTATTTTAAAGTCTCATTGTCGCTAAAGCGTTGTTTGTAAAATTGCATTTGTTTAAAAATAGATCCTTTTTGATTTTGGCATCCCACGTATTTTTTATGCATGATCCTTAGTTTAAAGGCACGACGCGTCATTCCATAAAATTGATTAGATAATTGTAAAAGAAATTGTTTGGGCCTGTGACTTTCTAATAATAAGAGGAGTGACGTGCAGTTGAAAGGCTATGCGAGTAAATTGTCTACCGCTGTGGTAAAAGTAAGTGGGAAGTTGTTTGTTAATTAAGAAGAAAACGAAGAAGATTGTCAGTACCTGACGGACATCCCAATAGTTCCATCCTCATAGAAATATGGCCACGCCACGTCTTAGGATGCACCCGAATGTAGCGTGCATTTATGGAAGGGTGCAAAACGTTCAAAACCACGGTGTTGCGGTCCGTGTTTCCATTAAAGACCTGGAGCAGGTAAATGATAGAGAAGTGTTAAGGTTAAACTAGTTAGGTACTTGTGGAGGGTAACAAACAGTGTTGCTAAGTTTTTAATGTGGGCCTGAGGTTTTGAGAGAATTTCATGTTGCCGAGTCGAGATTGAATTGGTTAATTGCTTGAGTTTGTTTTGCAACGATTTTGATTTTTTTCCATACCTTGCCGTTCTGATAAAATGTGTAGGTGGTTCCGTCGCTGCTGTAGGAGATAGTAAAGCTCGTAACCCATTGATCCGCGTCTTGTCGTCCCTGGATCTGTATTCCTGTCACCTCGGTTTTAGCTGCAAGATCCACTTGTAGCCACTGATTAACGTCATTGGTGCGGGCGGACCATGCGCCAGTCTTACCCCCTCCAGCCTTGAAATTGAGTCTGCCATTGGTGGCGCCGTGTATAGCGTTATATTCGGTTGAAGCTGTGATCTGGCCATCGGTTATTTTTCTGTTCTCCATCCCGAGAGGGTCGGAACATGCTATACAAAGAGAATACATTTGCTTAGACAACTATAGTGGTAGTTGATGTTCAACTGTTTTTGCACGATTATTACGTTAAGGACTTGCAATTTGGATGCCTACTTGCACTTTCCTGTGGTGTATCATTCACAGCACAATGTACGAAAAATTGTTGTAAAAGTTCCACATGCAACAAAGTTATTTTAAAGTCTCATTGTCGCTAAAGCGTTGTTTGTAAAATTGCATTTGTTTAAAAATAGATCCTTTTTGATTTTGGCATCCCACGTATTTTTTATGCATGATCCTTAGTTTAAAGGCACGACGCGTCATTCCATAAAATTGATTAGATAATTGTAAAAGAAATTGTTTGGGCCTGTGACTTTCTAATAATAAGAGGAGTGACGTGCAGTTGAAAGGCTATGCGAGTAAATTGTCTACCGCTGTGGTAAAAGTAAGTGGGAAGTTGTTTGTTAATTAAGAAGAAAACGAAGAAGATTGTCAGTACCTGACGGACATCCCAATAGTTCCATCCTCATAGAAATATGGCCACGCCACGTCTTAGGATGCACCCGAATGTAGCGTGCATTTATGGAAGGGTGCAAAACGTTCAAAACCACGGTGTTGCGGTCCGTGTTTCCATTAAAGACCTGGAGCAGGTAAATGATAGAGAAGTGTTAAGGTTAAACTAGTTAGGTACTTGTGGAGGGTAACAAACAGTGTTGCTAAGTTTTTAATGTGGGCCTGAGGTTTTGAGAGAATTTCATGTTGCCGAGTCGAGATTGAATTGGTTAATTGCTTGAGTTTGTTTTGCAACGATTTTGATTTTTTTCCATACCTTGCCGTTCTGATAAAATGTGTAGGTGGTTCCGTCGCTGCTGTAGGAGATAGTAAAGCTCGTAACCCATTGATCCGCGTCTTGTCGTCCCTGGATCTGTATTCCTGTCACCTCGGTTTTAGCTGCAAGATCCACTTGTAGCCACTGATTAACGTCATTGGTGCGGGCGGACCATGCGCCAGTCTTACCCCCTCCAGCCTTGAAATTGAGTCTGCCATTGGTGGCGCCGTGTATAGCGTTATATTCGGTTGAAGCTGTGATCTGGCCATCGGTTATTTTTCTGTTCTCCATCCCGAGAGGGTCGGAACATGCTATACAAAGAGAATACATTTGCTTAGACAACTATAGTGGTAGTTGATGTTCAACTGTTTTTGCACGATTATTACGTTAAGGACTTGCAATTTGGATGCCTACTTGCACTTTCCTGTGGTGTATCATTCACAGCACAATGTACGAAAAATTGTTGTAAAAGTTCCACATGCAACAAAGTTATTTTAAAGTCTCATTGTCGCTAAAGCGTTGTTTGTAAAATTGCATTTGTTTAAAAATAGATCCTTTTTGATTTTGGCATCCCACGTATTTTTTATGCATGATCCTTAGTTTAAAGGCACGACGCGTCATTCCATAAAATTGATTAGATAATTGTAAAAGAAATTGTTTGGGCCTGTGACTTTCTAATAATAAGAGGAGTGACGTGCAGTTGAAAGGCTATGCGAGTAAATTGTCTACCGCTGTGGTAAAAGTAAGTGGGAAGTTGTTTGTTCATTAAGAAGAAAACGAAGAAGATTGTCAGTACCTGACGGACATCCCAATAGTTCCATCCTCATAGAAATATGGCCACGCCACGTCTTAGGATGCACCCGAAGGTAGCGTGCTTTTATGGAAGGGTGCAAAACGTTCAAAACCACGGTGTTGCGGTCCGTGTTTCCATTAAAGACCTGGAGCAGGTAAATGATAGAGAAGTGTTAAGGTTAAACTAGTTAGGTACTTGTGGAGGGTAACAAACAGTGTTGCTGTGTTTTTAATGTGGGCCTGAGGTTTTGAGAGAATTTCATGTTGCCGAGTCGAGATTGAATTGGTTAATTGCTTGAGTTTGTTTTGCAACGATTTTGATTTTTTTCCATACCTTGCCGTTCTGATAAAATGTATAGGTGGTTCCGTCGCTGCTGTAGGAGATAGTAAAGCTCGTAACCCATTGATCCGCGTCTTGTCGTCCCTGGATCTGTATTCCTGTCACCTCGGTTTTAGCTGCAAGATCCACTTGTAGCCACTGATTAACGTCATTGGTGCGGGCGGACCATGCGCCAGTCTTACCCCCTCCAGCCTTGAAATTGAGTCTGCCATTGGTGGCGCCGTGTATAGCGTTATATTCGGTTGAAGCTGTGATCTGGCCATCGGTTATTTTTCTGTTCTCCATCCCGAGAGGGTCGGAACATGCTATACAAAGAGAATACATTTGCTTAGACAACTATAGTGGTAGTTGATGTTCAACTGTTTTTGCACGATTATTACGTTAAGGACTTGCAATTTGGATGCCTACTTGCACTTTCCTGTGGTGTATCATTCACAGCACAATGTACGAAAAATTGTTGTAAAAGTTCCACATGCAACAAAGTTATTTTAAAGTCTCATTGTCGCTAAAGCGTTGTTTGTAAAATTGCATTTGTTTAAAAATAGATCCTTTTTGATTTTGGCATCCCACGTATTTTTTATGCATGATCCTTAGTTTAAAGGCACGACGCGTCATTCCATAAAATTGATTAGATAATTGTAAAAGAAATTGTTTGGGCCTGTGACTTTCTAATAATAAGAGGAGTGACCTGCAGTTGAAAGGCTATGCGAGTAAATTGTCTACCGCTGTGGTAAAAGTAAGTGGGAAGTTGTTTGTTAATTAAGAAGAAAACGAAGAAGATTGTCAGTACCTGACGGACATCCCAATAGTTCCATCCTCATAGAAATATGGCCACGCCACGTCTTAGGATGCACCCGAAGGTAGCGTGCTTTTATGGAAGGGTGCAAAACGTTCAAAACCACGGTGTTGCGGTCCGTGTTTCCATTAAAGACCTGGAGCAGGTAAATGATAGAGAAGTGTTAAGGTTAAACTAGTTAGGTACTTGTGGAGGGTAACAAACAGTGTTGCTAAGTTTTTAATGTGGGCCTGAGGTTTTGAGAGAATTTCATGTTGCCGAGTCGAGATTGAATTGGTTAATTGCTTGAGTTTGTTTTGCAACGATTTTGATTTTTTTCCATACCTTGCCGTTCTGATAAAATGTATAGGTGGTTCCGTCGCTGCTGTAGGAGATAGTAAAGCTCGTAACCCATTGATCCGCGTCTTGTCGTCCCTGGATCTGTATTCCTGTCACCTCGGTTTTAGCTGCAAGATCCACTTGTAGCCACTGATTAACGTCATTGGTCCGGGCGGACCATGCGCCAGTCTTACCCCCTCCAGCCTTGAAATTGAGTCTGCCATTGGTGGCGCCGTGTATAGCGTTATATTCGGTTGAAGCTGTGATCTGGCCATCGGTTATTTTTCTGTTCTCCATCCCGAGAGGGTCGGAACATGCTATACAAAGAGAATACATTTGCTTAGACAACTATAGTGGTAGTTGATGTTCAACTGTTTTTGCACGATTATTACGTTAAGGACTTGCAATTTGGATGCCTACTTGCACTTTCCTGTGGTGTATCATTCACAGCACAATGTACGAAAAATTGTTGTAAAAGTTCCACATGCAACAAAGTTATTTTAAAGTCTCATTGTCGCTAAAGCCTTGTTTGTAAAAATGCATTTGTTTAAAAAAATATCCGTTTTGATTTTGGCAGCCAACGTATTTCCTATGCATGATCCTTAGTTTAAAGGCACGACGCGTCATTCCATAAAATTGATTACATAATTATAAAAGAAATTGTTTGGGCCTGTGACTTTCTAATAATAAGAGGAGTGACCTGCAGTTGAAAGACTATGCGAGTAAATTGTCTACCGCTGTGGTAAAAGTAAGTGGGAAGTTGTTCGTTTATTAAGAAGAAAACGAAGAAGATTGTCAGTACCTGACGGACATCCCAATAGTTCCATCCTCATAGAAATATGGCCACGCCACGTCTTAGGATGCACCCGAATGTAGCGTGCATTTATGGAAGGGTGCAAAACGTTCAAAACCACGGTGTTGCGGTCCGTGTTTCCATTAAAGACCTGGAGCAGGTAAATGATAGAGAAGTGTTAAGGTTAAACTAGTTAGGTACTTGTGGAGGGTAACAAACAGTGTTGCTGTGTTTTTAATGTGGGCCTGAGGTTTTGAGAGAATTTCATGTTGCCGAGTCGAGATTGAATTGGTTAATTGCTTGAGTTTGTTTTGCAACGATTTTGATTTTTTTCCATACCTTGCCGTTCTGATAAAATGTATAGGTGGTTCCGTCGCTGCTGTAGGAGATAGTAAAGCTCGTAACCCATTGATCCGCGTCTTGTCGTCCCTGGATCTGTATTCCTGTCACCTCGGTTTTAGCTGCAAGATCCACTTGTAGCCACTGATTAACGTCATTGGTGCGGGCGGACCATGCGCCAGTCTTACCCCCTCCAGCCTTGAAATTGAGTCTGCCATTGGTGGCGCCGTGTATAGCGTTATATTCGGTTGAAGCTGTGATCTGGCCATCGGTTATTTTTCTGTTCTCCATCCCGAGAGGGTCGGAACATGCTATACAAAGAGAATACATTTGCTTAGACAACTATAGTGGTAGTTGATGTTCAACTGTTTTTGCACGATTATTACGTTAAGGACTTGCAATTTGGATGCCTACTTGCACTTTCCTGTGGTGTATCATTCACAGCACAATGTACGAAAAATTGTTGTAAAAGTTCCACATGCAACAAAGTTATTTTAAAGTCTCATTGTCGCTAAAGCGTTGTTTGTAAAATTGCATTTGTTTAAAAATAGATCCTTTTTGATTTTGGCATCCCACGTATTTTTTATGCATGATCCTTAGTTTAAAGGCACGGCGCGTCATTCCATAAAATTGATTAGATAATTGTAAAAGAAATTGTTTGGGCCTGTGACTTTCTAATAATAAGAGGAGTGACCTGCAGTTGAAAGGCTATGCGAGTAAATTGTCTACCGCTGTGGTAAAAGTAAGTGGGAAGTTGTTTGTTAATTAAGAAGAAAACGAAGAAGATTGTCAGTACCTGACGGACATCCCAATAGTTCCATCCTCATAGAAATATGGCCACGCCACGTCTTAGGATGCACCCGAATGTAGCGTGCATTTATGGAAGGGTGCAAAACGTTCAAAACCACGGTGTTGCGGTCCGTGTTTCCATTAAAGACCTGGAGCAGGTAAATGATAGAGAAGTGTTAAGGTTAAACTAGTTAGGTACTTGTGGAGGGTAACAAACAGTGTTGCTGTGTTTTTAATGTGGGCCTGAGGTTTTGAGAGAATTTCATGTTGCCGAGTCGAGATTGAATTGGTTAATTGCTTGAGTTTGTTTTGCAACGATTTTGATTTTTTTCCATACCTTGCCGTTCTGATAAAATGTATAGGTGGTTCCGTCGCTGCTGTAGGAGATAGTAAAGCTCGTAACCCATTGATCCGCGTCTTGTCGTCCCTGGATCTGTATTCCTGTCACCTCGGTTTTAGCTGCAAGATCCACTTGTAACCACTGATTAACGTCATTGGTGCGGGCGGACCATGCGCCAGTCTTACCCCCTCCAGCCTTGAAATTGAGTCTGCCATTGGTGGCGCCGTGTATAGCGTTATATTCGGTTGAAGCTGTGATCTGGCCATCGGTTATTTTTCTGTTCTCCATCCCGAGAGGGTCGGAACATGCTATACAAAGAGAATACATTTGCTTAGACAACTATAGTGGTAGTTGATGTTCAACTGTTTTTGCACGATTATTGCGTTAAAGACTTGGAATTTGGATGCCTACTTGCACTTTCCTGTGGTGTATCATTCACAGCACAATGTACGAAAAATTGTTGTAAAAGTTCCACATGCAACAAAGTTATTTTAAAGTCTCATTGTCGCTAAAGCGTTGTTTGTAAAATTGCATTTGTTTAAAAATAGATCCTTTTTGATTTTGGCATCCCACGTATTTTTTATGCATGATCCTTAGTTTAAAGGCACGGCGCGTCATTCCATAAAATTGATTAGATAATTGTAAAAGAAATTGTTTGGGCCTGTGACTTTCTAATAATAAGAGGAGTGACGTGCAGTTGAAAGGCTATGCGAGTAAATTGTCTACCGCTGTGGTAAAAGTAAGTGGGAAGTTGTTTGTTAATTAAGAAGAAAACGAAGAAGATTGTCAGTACCTGACGGACATCCCAATAGTTCCATCCTCATAGAAATATGGCCACGCCACGTCTTAGGATGCACCCGAATGTAGCGTGCATTTATGGAAGGGTGCAAAACGTTCAAAACCACGGTGTTGCGGTCCGTGTTTCCATTAAAGACCTGGAGCAGGTAAATGATAGAGAAGTGTTAAGGTTAAACTAGTTAGGTACTTGTGGAGGGTAACAAACAGTGTTGCTGTGTTTTTAATGTGGGCCTGAGGTTTTGAGAGAATTTCATGTTGCCGAGTCGAGATTGAATTGGTTAATTGCTTGAGTTTGTTTTGCAACGATTTTGATTTTTTTCCATACCTTGCCGTTCTGATAAAATGTATAGGTGGTTCCGTCGCTGCTGTAGGAGATAGTAAAGCTCGTAACCCATTGATCCGCGTCTTGTCGTCCCTGGATCTGTATTCCTGTCACCTCGGTTTTAGCTGCAAGATCCACTTGTAGCCACTGATTAACGTCATTGGTGCGGGCGGACCATGCGCCAGTCTTACCCCCTCCAGCCTTGAAATTGAGTCTGCCATTGGTGGCGCCGTGTATAGCGTTATATTCGGTTGAAGCTGTGATCTGGCCATCGGTTATTTTTCTGTTCTCCATCCCGAGAGGGTCGGAACATGCTATACAAAGAGAATACATTTGCTTAGACAACGATAGTGGTAGTTGATGTTCAACTGTTTTTGCACGATTATTGCGTTAAAGACTTGGAATTTGGATGCCTACTTGCACTTTCCTGTGGTGTATCATTTACAGCACAATGTACGAAAAATTGTTGTAAAAGTTCCACATGCAACAAAGTTGTTTAAAAGTCTCATTGTCGCTAAAGCCTTGTTTGTAAAAATGCATTTGTTTAAAAAAATATCCGTTTTGATTTTGGCAGCCAACGTATTTCCTATGCATGATCCTTAGTTTAAAGGCACGACGCGTCATTCCATAAAATTGATTACATAATTATAAAAGAAATTGTTTGGGCCTGTGACTTTCTAATAATAAGAGGAGTGACCTGCAGTTGAAAGACTATGCGAGTAAATTGTCTACCGCTGTGGTAAAAGTAAGTGGGAAGTTGTTCGTTTATTAAGAAGAAAACGAAGAAGATTGTCAGTACCTGACGGACATCCCAATAGTTCCATCCTCATAGAAATATGGCCACGCCACGTCTTAGGATGCACCCGAATGTAGCGTGCATTTATGGAAGGGTGCAAAACGTTCAAAACCACGGTGTTGCGGTCCGTGTTTCCATTAAAGACCTGGAGCAGGTAAATGATAGAGAAGTGTTAAGGTTAAACTAGTTAGGTACTTGTGGAGGGTAACAAACAGTGTTGCTGTGTTTTTAATGTGGGCCTGAGGTTTTGAGAGAATTTCATGTTGCCGAGTCGAGATTGAATTGGTTAATTGCTTGAGTTTGTTTTGCAACGATTTTGATTTTTTTCCATACCTTGCCGTTCTGATAAAATGTATAGGTGGTTCCGTCGCTGCTGTAGGAGATAGTAAAGCTCGTAACCCATTGATCCGCGTCTTGTCGTCCCTGGATCTGTATTCCTGTCACCTCGGTTTTAGCTGCAAGATCCACTTGTAGCCACTGATTAACGTCATTGGTGCGGGCGGACCATGCGCCAGTCTTACCCCCTCCAGCCTTGAAATTGAGTCTGCCATTGGTGGCGCCGTGTATAGCGTTATATTCGGTTGAAGCTGTGATCTGGCCATCGGTTATTTTTCTGTTCTCCATCCCGAGAGGGTCGGAACATGCTATACAAAGAGAATACATTTGCTTAGACAACTATAGTGGTAGTTGATGTTCAACTGTTTTTGCACGATTATTACGTTAAGGACTTGCAATTTGGATGCCTACTTGCACTTTCCTGTGGTGTATCATTCACAGCACAATGTACGAAAAATTGTTGTAAAAGTTCCACATGCAACAAAGTTATTTTAAAGTCTCATTGTCGCTAAAGCGTTGTTTGTAAAATTGCATTTGTTTAAAAATAGATCCTTTTTGATTTTGGCATCCCACGTATTTTTTATGCATGATCCTTAGTTTAAAGGCACGACGCGTCATTCCATAAAATTGATTAGATAATTGTAAAAGAAATTGTTTGGGCCTGTGACTTTCTAATAATAAGAGGAGTGACCTGCAGTTGAAAGGCTATGCGAGTAAATTGTCTACCGCTGTGGTAAAAGTAAGTGGGAAGTTGTTTGTTAATTAAAGGGGCTATGTCACCCCACACGCATGCGCGAGCCAATGAAAACAAACTTGAAAAAGACGGCCCAACTTTTTCAAGTTCTGTCGGAGGTTTTGGAAGGCTGTTTTTATCTGTCTAAATCTCAGCCATCGTTCGATAGATAGCGAAGTTTTGTATTAAGAATCGTTCTATGGTGATTACAGAATAATTTTTTGGCGTTATTTTGAAATTGTTTGCCTGTGGAATGTTTTTACGTGGATTTACTGTGACCTCTTATCAGCGGCCGTTGTAATGGCAGAGTTAATGACGGCTACTCCACAATGAGCGATGGAATCTTTGATGGAATATTCCCTAAAGTTCACAGAACCTTTCTATTGAGTTATTTTAGAGGCTGCTGGCTCTTGGATTTTTCTTGTGCTCAAAGTATGTGGACGTATAATGAAGCGGCTATCGAGTTGGCGGCGGCCGTTTTTTGTAAACGATTACAAGAGCATCAGGCCATGAGTTTCGTGACGAAACTAAACTCCTGGCGAAGGAAACATTATAAAATTCGGCTAGATTCCTTCTTGTATTTATCTGGATTCACAGCAAAGATAAACACGACCGTTTGCTCGTCCAGATTGTTCTCAACGGACTTAGAGAGGCACGTTAGTACGAGTTAGATCCTGTAAATGTCATGTTTTTGAACTGTTTGTGTTCGAGCATATTTTTGGAAAATAGCAGAGTTTACTTTCCCTTTTTATCAACGGACTGCTTATAGTGGAGTAGTATACCAATGATGCTTGGTTCTGTTTTTCTCGACGTCGCAGTGATTCGGCACGATCGAACAATTTTGCGCGATAATGTATGTTTCCCTAAGATCAAAACAAAGACTTGATGTCTCTTGTTCTATCAGCATCTAAATTATAAAAGCACTAGCGACAGACAAGTCTAATTGTTAATGATTTGAAACAGTCTGGGTCTTTTTCTTTGGTCTAGCGTCTTTTGTAGTTCGTTTGTAAAATACAACTTCGATCAGCCTGTTCGATTTATTTTGTTGAATAAGACAATATGTTGTTGTTGAATTTTTGTTTGCGCTCTATTTTATGAATGGCATGCGTTTTTACTTCAAAACTACAAGTAAAATTGTCGTCACAATTTTATTCTTGATCTAGCATAACCAGAGAAAAAACGTTCCGTGAATTCTATCGAAATATCCCTTATCTAAACCCATTTCGCTTGTTAACCTCTCTAAATTCGGAGCCTTGGACGTGACAGAGAAGATGGAGAAAGTCACGCGTTAAAAACAATAGAATTTTGACAGTTGAAAGTAATTTGCATAACCTCAGAGTGCACATGGAGAAAGTCACGCGTTAAAAACAATAGAATTTTGACAGTTGAAAGTAATTTGCATAATCTCAGAGCGCATGCTCTCCAGCTGACATAGCCCCTTTAAGAAGAAAACGAAGAAGATTGTCAGTACCTGACGGACATCCCAATAGTTCCATCCTCATAGAAATATGGCCACGCCACGTCTTAGGATGCACCCGAATGTAGCGTGCATTTATGGAAGGGTGCAAAACGTTCAAAACCACGGTGTTGCGGTCCGTGTTTCCATTAAAGACCTGGAGCAGGTAAATGATAGAGAAGTGTTAAGGTTAAACTAGTTAGGTACTTGTGGAGGGTAACAAACAGTGTTGCTGTGTTTTTAATGTGGGCCTGAGGTTTTGAGAGAATTTCATGTTGCCGAGTCGAGATTGAATTGGTTAATTGCTTGAGTTTGTTTTGCAACGATTTTGATTTTTTTCCATACCTTGCCGTTCTGATAAAATGTATAGGTGGTTCCGTCGCTGCTGTAGGAGATAGTAAAGCTCGTAACCCATTGATCCGCGTCTTGTCGTCCCTGGATCTGTATTCCTGTCACCTCGGTTTTAGCTGCAAGATCCACTTGTAGCCACTGATTAACGTCATTGGTGCGGGCGGACCATGCGCCAGTCTTACCCCCTCCAGCCTTGAAATTGAGTCTGCCATTGGTGGCGCCGTGTATAGCGTTATATTCGGTTGAAGCTGTGATCTGGCCATCGGTTATTTTTCTGTTCTCCATCCCGAGAGGGTCGGAACATGCTATACAAAGAGAATACATTTGCTTAGACAACTATAGTGGTAGTTGATGTTCAACTGTTTTTGCACGATTATTGCGTTAAAGACTTGGAATTTGGACGCCTACTTGCACTTTCCTGTGGTGTATCATTTACAGCACAATGTACGAAAAATTGTTGTAAAAGTTCCTCATGCAACAAAGTTGTTTAAAAGTCTCATTGTCGCTAAAGCCTTGTTTGTAAAAATGCATTTGTTTAAAAAAATATCCGTTTTGATTTTGGCAGCCAACGTATTTCCTATGCATGATCCTTAGTTTAAAGGCACGACGCGTCATTCCATAAAATTGATTACATAATTATAAAAGAAATTGTTTGGGCCTGTGACTTTCTAATAATAAGAGGAGTGACCTGCAGTTGAAAGACTATGCGAGTAAATTGTCTACCGCTGTGGTAAAAGTAAGTGGGAAGTTGTTCGTTTATTAAGAAGAAAACGAAGAAGATTGTCAGTACCTGACGGACATCCCAATAGTTCCATCCTCATAGAAATATGGCCACGCCACGTCTTAGGATGCACCCGAATGTAGCGTGCATTTATGGAAGGGTGCAAAACGTTCAAAACCACGGTGTTGCGGTCCGTGTTTCCATTAAAGACCTGGAGCAGGTAAATGATAGAGAAGTGTTAAGGTTAAACTAGTTAGTTACTTGTGGAGGGTAACAAACAGTGTTGCTAAGTTTTTAATGTGGGCCTGAGGTTTTGAGAGAATTTCATGTTACCGAGTCGAGATTGAATTGGTTAATTGCTTGAGTTTGTTTTGCAACGATTTTGATTTTTTTCCATACCTTGCTGTTCTGATAAAATGTGTAGGTGGTTCCGTCGCTGCTGTAGGAGATAGTAAAGCTCGTAACCCATTGATCCGCGTCTTGTCGTCCCTGGATCTGTATTCCTGTCACCTCGGTTTTAGCTGCAAGATCCACTTGTAGCCACTGATTAACGTCATTGGTGCGGGCGGACCATGCGCCAGTCTTACCCCCTCCGGCCTTGAAATTGAGTCTGCCATTGGTAGCGCCGTGTATAGCGTTATATTCGGTTGAAGCTGTGATCTGGCCATCGGTTATTTTTCTGTTCTCCATCCCGAGAGGGTCGGAACATGCTATACAAAGAGAATACATTTGCTTAGACAACTATAGTGGTAGTTGATGTTCAACTGTTTTTGCACGATTAGTGCGTTAAGGACTTGGAATTTGGATGCCTACTTGCACTTTCCTGTGGTGTATCATTCACAGCACAATGTACGAAAAATTGTTGTAAAAGTTCCACATGCAACAAAGTTATTTTAAAGTCTCATTGTCGCTAAAGCGTTGTTTGTAAAATTGCATTTGTTTAAAAATAGATCCTTTTTGATTTTGGCATCCCACGTATTTTTTATGCATGATCCTTAGTTTAAAGGCACGACGCGTCTTTCCATAAAATTGATTACATAATTGTAAAAGAAATTGTTTGGGCCTGTGACTTTCTAATAATAAGAGGAGTGACGTGCAGTTGAAAGGCTATGCGAGTAAATTGTCTACCGCTGTGGTAAAAGTAAGTGGGAAGTTTTTTGTTAATTAAGAAGAAAACGAAGAAGATTGTCAGTACCTGACGGACATCCCAATAGTTCCATCCTCATAGAAATATGGCCACGCCACGTCTTAGGATGCACCCGAATGTAGCGTGCATTTATGGAAGGGTGCAAAACGTTCAAAACCACGGTGTTGCGGTCCGTGTTTCCATTAAAGACCTGGAGCAGGTAAATTATCGAGAAGTGTTAAGGTTAAACTAGTTAGTTACTTGTGGAGGGTAACAAACAGTGTTGCTAAGTTTTTAATGTGGGCCTGAGGTTTTGAGAGAATTTCATGTTGCCGAGTCGAGATTGAATTGGTTAATTGCTTGAGTTTGTTTTGCAACGATTTTGATTTTTTTCCATACCTTGCCGTTCTGATAAAATGTATAGGTGGTTCCGTCGCTGCTGTAGGA
Organism: Porites lutea; assembly: GCF_958299795.1. NCBI lineage: Eukaryota > Metazoa > Cnidaria > Anthozoa > Scleractinia > Poritidae > Porites > Porites lutea. The sequence continues at coordinate 6,219,905 of NC_133211.1, forward strand.
GATAGTAAAGCTCGTAACCCATTGATCCGCGTCTTGTCGTCCCTGGATCTGTATTCCTGTCACCTCGGTTTTAGCTGCAAGATCCACTTGTAGCCACTGATTAACGTCATTGGTGCGGGCGGACCATGCGCCAGTCTTACCCCCTCCAGCCTTGAAATTGAGTCTGCCATTGGTGGCGCCGTGTATAGCGTTATATTCGGTTGAAGCTGTGATCTGGCCATCGGTTATTTTTCTGTTCTCCATCCCGAGAGGGTCGGAACATGCTATACAAAGAGAATACATTTGCTTAGACAACTATAGTGGTAGTTGATGTTCAACTGTTTGTGCACGATTATTACGTTAAGGACTTGCAATTTGGATGCCTACTTGCACTTTCCTGTGGTGTATCATTCACAGCACAATGTACGAAAAATTGTTGTAAAAGTTCCACATGCAACAAAGTTATTTTAAAGTCTCATTGTCGCTAAAGCGTTGTTTGTAAAATTGCATTTGTTTAAAAATAGATCCTTTTTGATTTTGGCATCCCACGTATTTTTTATGCATGATCCTTAGTTTAAAGGCACGACGCGTCATTCCATAAAATTGATTAGATAATTGTAAAAGAAATTGTTTGGGCCTGTGACTTTCTAATAATAAGAGAAGTGACCTGCAGTTGAAAGGCTATGCGAGTAAATTGTCTACCGCTGTGGTAAAAGTAAGTGGGAAGTTGTTTGTTAATTAAGAAGAAAACGAAGAAGATTGTCAGTACCTGACGGACATCCCAATAGTTCCATCCTCATAGAAATATGGCCACGCCACGTCTTAGGATGCACCCGAATGTAGCGTGCATTTATGGAAGGGTGCAAAACGTTCAAAACCACGGTGTTGCGGTCCGTGTTTCCATTAAAGACCTGGAGCAGGTAAATGATAGAGAAGTGTTAAGGTTAAACTAGTTAGGTACTTGTGGAGGGTAACAAACAGTGTTGCTAAGTTTTTAATGTGGGCCTGAGGTTTTGAGAGAATTTCATGTTGCCGAGTCGAGATTGAATTGGTTAATTGCTTGAGTTTGTTTTGCAACGATTTTGATTTTTTTCCATACCTTGCCGTTCTGATAAAATGTATAGGTGGTTCCGTCGCTGCTGTAGGAGATAGTAAAGCTCGTAACCCATTGATCCGCGTCTTGTCGTCCCTGGATCTGTATTCCTGTCACCTCGGTTTTAGCTGCAAGATCCACTTGTAGCCACTGATTAACGTCATTGGTGCGGGCGGACCATGCGCCAGTCTTACCCCCTCCAGCCTTGAAATTGAGTCTGCCATTGGTGGCGCCGTGTATAGCGTTATATTCGGTTGAAGCTGTGATCTGGCCATCGGTTATTTTTCTGTTCTCCATCCCGAGAGGGTCGGAACATGCTATACAAAGAGAATACATTTGCTTAGACAACTATAGTGGTAGTTGATGTTCAACTGTTTTTGCACGATTATTACGTTAAGGACTTGCAATTTGGATGCCTACTTGCACTTTCCTGTGGTGTATCATTCACAGCACAATGTACGAAAAATTGTTGTAAAAGTTCCACATGCAACAAAGTTATTTTAAAGTCTCATTGTCGCTAAAGCGTTGTTTGTAAAATTGCATTTGTTTAAAAATAGATCCTTTTTGATTTTGGCATCCCACGTATTTTTTATGCATGATCCTTAGTTTAAAGGCACGACGCGTCATTCTATAAAATTGATTACATAATTGTAGAAGAAATTGTTTGGGCCTGTGACTTTCTAATAATAAGAGGAGTGACCTGCAGTTGAAAGGCTATGCGAGTAAATTGTCTACCGCTGTGGTAAAAGTAAGTGGGAAGTTGTTTGTTAATTAAGAAGAAAACGAAGAAGATTGTCAGTACCTGACGGACATCCCAATAGTTCCATCCTCATAGAAATATGGCCACGCCACGTCTTAGGATGTACCCGAATGTAGCGTGCATTTATGGAAGGGTGCAAAACGTTCAAAACCACGGTGTTGCGGTCCGTGTTTCCATTAAAGACCTGGAGCAGGTAAATGATAGAGAAGTGTTAAGGTTAAACTAGTTAGGTACTTGTGGAGGGTAACAAACAGTGTTGCTAAGTTTTTAATGTGGGCCTGAGGTTTTGAGAGAATTTCATGTTGCCGAGTCAAGATTGAATTGGTTAATTGCTTGAGTTTGTTTTGCAACGATTTTGATATTTTTCCATACCTTGCCGTTCTGATAAAATGTGTAGGTGGTTCCGTCGCTGCTGTAGGAGATAGTAAAGCTCGTAACCCATTGATCCGCGTCTTGTCGTCCCTGGATCTGTATTCCTGTCACCTCGGTTTTAGCTGCAAGATCCACTTGTAGCCACTGATTAACGTCATTGGTGCGGGCGGACCATGCGCCAGTCTTACCCCCTCCAGCCTTGAAATTGAGTCTGCCATTGGTGGCGCCGTGTATAGCGTTATATTCGGTTGAAGCTGTGATCTGGCCATCGGTTATTTTTCTGTTCTCCATCCCGAGAGGGTCGGAACATGCTATACAAAGAGAATACATTTGCTTAGACAATTATAGTGGTAGTTGATGTTCAACTGTTTTTGCACGATTATTGCGTTAAAGACTTGCAATTTGGATGCCTACTTGCATGTTCCTGTGGTGTATCATTTACAGCACAATGTACGAAAAATTGTTGTAAAAGTTCCTCATGCAACAAAGTTGTTTAAAAGTCTCATTGTCGCTAAAGCCTTGTTTGTAAAAATGCATTTGTTTAAAAAAATATCCGTTTTGATTTTGGCAGCCAACGTATTTCCTATGCATGATCCTTAGTTTAAAGGCACGACGCGTCATTCCATAAAATTGATTACATAATTATAAAAGAAATTGTTTGGGCCTGTGACTTTCTAATAATAAGAGGAGTGACCTGCAGTTGAAAGACTATGCGAGTAAATTGTCTACCGCCGTGGTAAAAGTAAGTGGGAAGTTGTTCGTTTATTAAGAAGAAAACGAAGAAGATTGTCAGTACCTGACGGACATCCCAATAGTTCCATCCTCATAGAAATATGGCCACGCCACGTCTTAGGATGCACCCGAATGTAGCGTGCATTTATGGAAGGGTGCAAAACGTTCAAAACCACGGTGTTGCGGTCCGTGTTTCCATTAAAGACCTGGAGCAGGTAAATGATAGAGAAGTGTTAAGGTTAAACTAGTTAGTTACTTGTGGAGGGTAACAAACAGTGTTGCTAAGTTTTTAATGTGGGCCTGAGGTTTTGAGAGAATTTCATGTTACCGAGTCGAGATTGAATTAGTTAATTGCTTGAGTTTGTTTTGCAACGATTTTGATTTTTTTCCATACCTTGCCGTTCTGATAAAATGTATAGGTGGTTCCGTCGCTGCTGTAGGAGATAGTAAAGCTCGTAACCCATTGATCCGCGTCTTGTCGTCCCTGGATCTGTATTCCTGTCACCTCGGTTTTAGCTGCAAGATCCACTTGTAGCCACTGATTAACGTCATTGGTGCGGGCGGACCATGCGCCAGTCTTACCCCCTCCAGCCTTGAAATTGAGTCTGCCATTGGTGGCGCCGTGTATAGCGTTATATTCGGTTGAAGCTGTGATCTGGCCATCGGTTATTTTTCTGTTCTCCATCCCGAGAGGGTCGGAACATGCTATACAAAGAGAATACATTTGCTTAGACAACTATAGTGGTAGTTGATGTTCAACTGTTTTTGCACGATTATTGCGTTAAGGACTTGGAATTTGGATGCCTACTTGCACTTTCCTGTGGTGTATCATTCACAGCACAATGTACGAAAAATTGTTGTAAAAGTTCCACATGCAACAAAGTTATTTTAAAGTCTCATTGTTGCTAAAGCGTTGTTTGTAAAATTGCATTTGTTTAAAAATAGATCCTTTTTGATTTTGGCAGCCCACGTTTTTCCTATGCATGATCCTTAGTTTAAAGGCACGATGCGTCATTCCATAAAATTGATTAGATAATTGTAAAAGAAATTGTTTGGGCCTGTGACTTTCTAATAATAAGAGGAGTGACGTGCAGTTGAAAGGCTATGCGAGTAAATTGTCTACCGCTGTGGTAAAAGTAAGTGGGAAGTTTTTTGTTAATTAAGAAGAAAACGAAGAAGATTGTCAGTACCTGACGGACATCCCAATAGTTCCATCCTCATAGAAATATGGCCACGCCACGTCTTAGGATGCACCCGAATGTAGCGTGCATTTATGGAAGGGTGCAAAACGTTCAAAACCACGGTGTTGCGGTCCGTGTTTCCATTAAAGACCTGGAGCAGGCAAATGATCGAGAAGTGTTAAGGTTAAACTAGTTAGTTACTTGTGGAGGGTAACAAACAGTGTTGCTAAGTTTTTAATGTGGGCCTGAGGTTTTGAGAGAATTTCATGTTACCGAGTCGAGATTGAATTGGTTAATTGCTTGAGTTTGTTTTGCAACGATTTTGATTTTTTTCCATACCTTGCCGTTCTGATAAAATGTATAGGTGGTTCCGTCGCTGCTGTAGGAGATAGTAAAGCTCGTAACCCATTGATCCGCGTCTTGTCGTCCCTGGATCTGTATTCCTGTCACCTCGGTTTTAGCTGCAAGATCCACTTGTAGCCACTGATTAACGTCATTGGTGCGGGCGGACCATGCGCCAGTCTTACCCCCTCCAGCCTTGAAATTGAGTCTGCCATTGGTGGCGCCGTGTATAGCGTTATATTCGGTTGAAGCTGTGATCTGGCCATCGGTTATTTTTCTGTTCTCCATCCCGAGAGGGTCGGAACATGCTATACAAAGAGAATACATTTGCTTAGACAACTATAGTGGTAGTTGATGTTCAACTGTTTTTGCACGATTATTACGTTAAGGACTTGGAATTTGGATGCCTACTTGCACTTTCCTGTGGTGTATCATTCACAGCACAATGTACGAAAAATTGTTGTAAAAGTTCCACATGCAACAAAG